>NC_138585.1:21474170-21775882 GCF_964289735.1 Phaethon aethereus | reverse complement strand
ACGCACGTTTTGTGTGTGTGTATATACATATAATTATATATATACAGACAGTGTGCTATATAAATATATACATAAACTATATTGAACATAATGTTTGTTAGGGAACTTCAACACCTTATATACGTTTCATTCTTAAGGACACTGTGTTTTGCATTTTTTTTGTAGGATGGAATTTTTTCCAAGGTGCCTAATGTCTTTATATACCCATTTCCCATGTGAGTGCTATGGGATTTTAATGATACTGTATTCCCTCCCAAATCCCTTCTTGAAAATTTGAGCCATAGGTATAGGTAGTGTGGGTAAAAGTTATAGAAACATATAAAACTAGACCTGGAGATCTGTATCTGAAGGGATTATGTCCCTCAGGGGGCCATATTCGGACCAGTACTCTTTAATATCTTCATCATTGCCATAGTGGGATCGAGTGCACCCTCAGCAAGTTTGCAAACGACACCAGGCTGAGTGGTGCAGTTGACACGCCTGAGGGATGGGATGCCATCCAGAGGGACCTGGACAAGCTCGAGGAATGGGCCCGTGTGAACGTCATGAGGTTTAACAAGGCCAATTTTTTATTGGGAAACTTTGTTTAAAACAGAGCTTTAAAAAAAAACAAAAGTACATATTGTGATACCTTTCCCCCGCTCTGTGTGAATTACTGGGTGAAAGAAAATTGAGAAATGATACAAACTTGAGAAATCTATAGTTGATGACTAAAAAAGAAAACGTCAAAAGAGTGGTTTTGTACTAGTAATTGGAACCAAATCGTGCTGAGCTTTATTGTTCAGTTCCTAGAAGGCTGTTACTGTGCAGAATAATTTAAACTGAGCATGTCAGTTTACCTCGTATTTAACCCAGCATTTGAAGGATGATGTACTGTGACCTGTACCACCCAAAAGTGAAACAGTGCCAGTGCACTTATAAATCCAATCCCTGTCTGTCCAGATGATTATGAAATAGTAGACAAAGATTTTCTCTCTTATCCCTTTAGTCAAGTGTGCTGCAGTAAATAAAAGTAGAGTGAGAATTCCTTCTTTATACAGTATAAATGGAGGAAAGGAATTTCTCTTGTAAGCAGTAAGAAGAATATGTAAGGGGTAGGGTAGGAACAAAGCAATTGATGGGTGGAATTGTAGCACAACTTGTCAGGATTCTCAGGTAATTAACATTTTGGTTGCATTAGGTAAAGGACTTTTGTTATTACTCATTTCCTTTTTGATTACAAAACCCTGGATTTGTTTGAATGAAGGAGAAGTGTTCTATTAACAGAGTAAACGGGAGGACATGTAAGTTAATGAGCAAAAGTAGATACTGATTGTTCTGCATTTCTGATGCCATAGAATTTTCCCTGAATGTTTTGAGAAGTCATTGCTGTTTTGCAGACATACTTGTATTCCCGGCTCTAGTTCCTATTCTCCCTTTCTCTTCTGGATTGATACAGAAGTTCCTGAAGTCCCACTGATGTATCAAACTGAATTCTTAGCTATTTGACTGGGTACATAGTCCTGTTATCTTCAGTAACACTGAAATAATCATTTTTTCTTGGGAAAATAATTCTAAATATTCATATATGCAATTGGGTGTTTAGTTGCACATTCAATACCTATATTAAATGCATGCTTTGAAAAATTAGTCCAGCTCCCATTATGAATCACTGTTTCCCGAGGGAAAGGGCTGGCCATTTTATAGCAGGTCTCCTCCTTTTAGTACAAC
This sequence comes from Phaethon aethereus, assembly GCF_964289735.1. Classification (NCBI taxonomy): domain Eukaryota; kingdom Metazoa; phylum Chordata; class Aves; order Phaethontiformes; family Phaethontidae; genus Phaethon; species Phaethon aethereus. The sequence continues at coordinate 21,774,172 of NC_138585.1, read as the reverse complement.
AGGTGTAAATTGAATGAGACAGTAAGTGGCTTCCATTCAAAAATGGAGGATGGCCGACTCATAAAAATTTCATTCTGGGGTCTTCTGAAGCTCTTGTTGGATTTTAGAGGTGTGAAGCCCAAGTTTTATCAAGCCTTTAAAAAGCGAGTAATAAATGCAGTCATCCAATTTACTGTCTGAGTGCTATGTCCTGATAAATGGTGCAAAGTCAAGTGAAATAGCTTTGCTGTTGAGGCAATTGTTCTGAAGCAGAGCTGAGGAAAGATATCCCTTGCCTCAGTTTGTACCTCAGAGCCCTAAATCCACACAGCTGATATGCTACTCATGTGAAGGGCAATAGGAAAGACTTGCACACTTTGCCTTAGCTTCGTAAAATTTAATCCTTTTACATTTGCTCTTTCTGCAGATGCACTAGCCATAGTTCTGCAAGGGGGCTTGGCACTTTTTCTGCTGCTGATATAGGGAAATTTAGGCATGTTTTTCTACCCAAGCTGCCAATTGTGCTGGCCCTTTAGCTTGGACTTCACAAACAAGCCATTGACAGACAAATCATCTGGGCCTTTTTTCATCTCATGTGTTTCCAGCACATACTGTTTCATTTCAACCACAGCTGAGAAAGTAGAAGAGAAAATGGAAGATACAAGAGCTTTGAGTAGAGATGAGGAGTGAACATATAAAATCTCATCCTGCCAGAACAGGTCTGTCTGCCTTTTGGTTCTTCGAAAGCGTCAGCCACTGGACTGGGTGAAGCAATGCAACCCACGCCATTAACCTTCAGAACTGCCCACTTGAACAATTCTGCAAAGGACAGTTACAGACCGGTACTGTACGTCCTGGTTATTTTATATTTTCTGGAATAGCGACCAGAGGAAAAGGTCGTCTTTCTTTGGGCAACAAGTGTTTTATAAGTATTCCCCTAATTCTGTAGTGGGTTTGACTTGTATGGCATGTTCTGTAGTAGTTACTGGTTTATCATTTTATTAGAAAGAAGTTATGACTATTCCCTGACATTTTTATGCTCTTTTAGGTCTTTTTTTCTTGTTTCACAGTAATTACTTCTTAATAATCAGTTTATTTACATGTCTGTAAACTGATTTGAAAGGTATCAAAAGTCATTATTGTTGAACAAAGAATTTACGTCAAACATTATTTAAGAGATTACAGAAGTAAATAGTTCAATTCCTAGAATCAACGTTTTATTGGATAAACCAGGATGTCACAGGTTACTTAACTGAAGAATGAATTTCATGCCTTCTGGCTCTTTTTTTTTTTTTGTTATCTGTCCTTTAAAATGCAGCTAAGTTAACACAGTTAAGAAAAAAAAACAGTTCAGTAACCCAGTGGGTTCTCTGAATAGAAACAGCTTTGAAGCTGGTTTTACGGTTTAGGAAATATAGCCAGATCCAGACCTTGGTTTCATTTGCATTTGTTCTGCGTGACTTTAGAGGCTCATCTGGGAGAACTGGTTCACAAAATCAGCATTTGTGATTTATCTATGAAAAACTGAATCTGCCCTTTCAAATACACCTGTAGTTTGCATTGTGCTCAGAACTTTGACTAGAAACATGGTCTTGCTGAAAGCTGATAGCCAACCTTTTCATTGGCATCAGTGGAGCTGGGTTTTTGTATTTTACATTGTATTAACCTATGGAAGTTTTCTATTATTTTCCCTAGGGTTATTTGATGTACTTTTTTCAAATCTCCTGTAGCTGGATTTTGTGGAACATAGCTGGATATGCTGGACACTGCTTGTCCTCAAGATTTTGGGAGGTGGTTTTTGTTTGGTTGTTTTTTTTGTTTTGGGGGGGGGCCTTTTAGCATTATGTTTTTTCATTTTCTCTTTCTCTACATAATGCTGAAGAAGCCATAGAAAACCAAAGTCAAAATTTCACTCTTAGCCATTTGGGCCTCTTGATACCTGTGCATGAATTTGAAAAGGAAAACACCAAGTCCATCATCACAAATATAATTGGCACCCTCTTCGCAAGTACGGCAATAGCCACTTGGAATATTTTGTTTTGATTGCCAAAACATTAAACTGACCTTCTGTGTAGAAGGTAATTCTTGCACAGCAAACATATTTTCACTTAAAAGGAAAAGATTGTACATTTCAGTATGAGAACTCGGGCATTTTGATTCCATCTTTAGACCTGAGTGAATAATTCACAGACAGCACCATGCACAATAAAGTTAAACTTACCTCGTTTTCTCTAGATCTAGCTCTAAGTAAATAGCAACTTGCTTTAATTTATGTTATCCTACTATATTGCTGTGTTTTTAGGTGGGTTTTGTGTGTGTTTTTTTGTGAGGTTTTTGTTGTTTTGTGGGTTTTAGTCCTGAATTTATTCTGAGAAATTTTCTGAGAGCAATTGATTTTCCATATTTGAAGTTGTGATCATTCATGATGATTGATTTAAAAAAAACAAGCATTGGTTTTGATGCTTTTTGAGACAAGTGGCCAAGTAAGGTTGTTGCATACAAAAAGATTCCTGAGATTCCTGATGTTCACTGAGAGAGAAAACAAAAGTTGAATGAGCACAGTCACTGGAACCTAAAGTTAAAATTGTTGGGGGCTACTTTCCTAAATTGGCTTAGGATGCCATAGAATAACTAGTAACATTTTTCATTAACAGTTCCAGATTTCACATCGCTTTTACACTTCAAATGTCTCAAAAAATCACGTTCTTTATCAGATTAAAAAAAGGAAAACAAAAAACCAACCAACCAAAGCAACCAAAAGCCTCACATTATTGCTGATGCTAGCCTTGTAATTGTAGATAATCGTAGTATGGGCATTGGCTGAGATTGGTCAGCACAACTCACAGCTCTGTCTAGATACAGGTAATATTTTAGATAGAGGACAGAGTATTTGCATTTTGTGAAGACTGAGGAGTGCCTGTGCTGACAGTCAGACCTGTTGTTTGTGTTTTTCCACTGTAAGTTACTATGCAGGCATCATACCTTACTCTTTCCACACAGTGTCAGAAGTGACCTTGAGGTGACCTAGAGAGACCACCCTTTCAATAAGAAGGAAGCTTATTTTTCACTTCTAAGTCAGTCTTGGTTTTCCCTATGGTGGGGAGTGACTATGTTGTCTTTTATATCAGTATTCAGTTATATGTGATGCTTTTATGATACAAAATGTCCATTGCGGAACTGACCTGACAACTCATTTCAGTCATGCCTTACTGTGATCTCGGAGGAAATATGATAACACTTAATCCCCTTAACCACCTGACCATGTCCCCTTCTTGTTTATCATATTATAGAGTATAAGGAAAAAAAGGCAAGTCCAAATCTGGTAGTTCAGGCCATTCTTGGATTCCAGGTTTAAGAAATCTTTATGACAGATTAGAAATTAATTAGTTCTGTGCATCTGAATGCTGTAGAAGTTACTGTCTTTCAGGAACCGTGTATGCCACCTTAATTTTGAATTCCCTCCTAGCAATGCAGTTGACAACGTAGATGTGATACGTTGGATCTGCTGTTTCCAGAATCGGATAAATGTTGAGGCTTACGCAGGCTTTATGGGCTCTTGCTGTGCCTGGCAGTGTAAGTTGTCTCCATGGCAAGGTGCTGTTACATGTACCTTAAAAAATGAGATACAAGGAAGACATTTGGGATGTCTGAGGAGAATTGTGACCTAGTCTCCTTTTTCTGCCGAAGAACAGTATGTAGCAACGATCCCATTCAAAACAGTGTGTATATATCTTTGTTTTGAAAGATCTAAAAATAGTCTGAGTACCTATTTGCACAGTGCTTCACACTTAGCATTAAGGGGAGCATCTTTAAAAGATGGCTTTTACTCTAGCCAACAAAACGGGGTTGAAAGGATGATACAGAGTGTGATAAAAGTACAGAAGTTTTACTACAGAGTATTTAATTTACTTTTTTTTCCTTTTCATTGTAATGTGATTCATCAGAAATTAGCTAATTATGAGAGGTTGAGATCTTGGCATAAAAAAAAAAAGAATGTGAGGCTGTCATACCCAGAATTTTATTTTGTTGCAACATTATATATACCATATAATCTGTTTTCAGATGCCTGTAGTGTTTTGTTTTCATCTGTGCATTTTTGCATGTACTTTTTTCTGGAAAACACTGCAAGTGTAAAATGGGTCTCACAAATATTTTTAGTTTTTTAATGAGATTTTTATTTAAATGATGAGTTATTAATTTATATTGTTTGCAAGTAGACCTGACTGGGATGAATTTTGATGAGTGCCATACAGATTCCCTGAATGTTGCGAGGACAAAATCTGATGTTTCCACTCAAAGTGCTATATCTTCTGATGAAGTCATTTCAAGGCATACAGATTCAGAAAACAAGGTTTGCTTCTGACCTACCGGAAGTGCAGGATTGTTCAATGCTCTGGTGATAGCACTGGAAACAGGGGAAGTGTAGCTTACATGTCCTATTTCTCCCTTTTTCTGTTGCTGAGCAAACAGAATAAAATTTAAAGTATGTAATTTAATTTTGGGAAAACCTATATTTTAATGTCAAAATTAGCTTAATTGTTAATATGACAGAGTTTATTTCTCAGTAAACAGATAAGCTTGATATAGGGAGGTTTCTAGCTTTCTGCTCTTGCTCCAGAAGGATATAGAAACACAGCCTTATCTTTAAGTACATTAAAGCTTACTTTATTTAAGATAAAGAACATTTCTTAAGTGTTGCTTAGTATGTTTTACAGGAACAATTCCCCTTTAGCAAAAGAAGCCATGTCTGGTGTTTTTTCAGATAAAACTCTCATGTGATGATAAGGTCATGGCCACCACATAGTACTGTTATTGTTGAAATATTGTTACCATAAACTGTCATGGTGAACTGCACAGGCAATTGCTCATTCAGAATGATCGGCTGCTCAGTCTTCTGTCAGGAAGTCCTTGTTGACTAGAAAAAACTCTCCATCTTTTACTGTAAGAACATAGCATAAGAAATGTCCTCTCTCAGCCCAATATCCTTACCTGATATGGCTCATGCTTAGGGAAAGAGTACGAATTACAATGCAAGTACAAAGTAATTTTTTTTTTTTTCTTTCATATACCTTTCCTAAAAATGGCAATCATTGATGTTGCGCCTTCCTGAAGTGGAGGGTGTGTCTGGGTTGATTTAATTATCATCATGAAAATTCCGTGAATTGGTGTATGCCAGTTCTGAGCCTGTTTATACTTACCTCTGCAGTATCTTGTGGTGATGAGTTCCACTATGCAGATACTTATGACTTCTTGATAGAGAATTGCACGTTTGGGAAAGCATGTATTTAAAACTGTGGTAATGCTTTACCACTTATTATAAAACAAAAATGGATATAACAACCTACCCACAAAATATTCCAGCCTCAGTCTACATATGAACAAACCAGAGTAAATTATACAATTCTGATGGTACCAGCTGCATGCTAAACACTAGTCTTCACCCCCGTAAGGATCTTATAAAGAGAGAAGCTTTTTCTCTTGGCCTCAACATTAATAGACAGTGTAATAAGAACTAGTGCTTCAGAAGTCTGTGCTCCTTAAATAACACCCAAGAAGATTTTTAGCTTTTTTTCCTGAAATTAAGCTATTTGATGTCTCATGTCATGGTGAGTTACATGATGATTTGGTTTCCCTCTGAAGATGTTTATAAATACTAGGAAAAAGTACATCTTTAGTATTGCTATTATCATAGTTTCTACACTCCAAGATGGGGAAAAAAACAAACCACCAAACAAAAAAAACCCAACCATCCCTCAAAACCCAGATCAAATATCTTCAAAAGCAGATGTGTGTCTTGTCCTTAACAGAGGAAGCAACACTTCCTTTTGTATCTTCTGGTGTTGACTTAAGTCTTTGGAACGGTACCATGTTAACATTTCAGTCCATTTGACTGCAAAAGGTATGCCTTCATGTTTGAAATCAGTTTACTAATAATTATTTTGGACAAAGCTGTATGTCTTGTATCTTGAAATCCACAGATGTCAGTTTCCTAGTTAAAAACATCTGGGATTTTTTTGCTGATGGATAATACATGATGTTTGTTGCTTTGTGAAATTTAGAGGAAGAGGGATTATGTGAAGTTATAATGTCAGTCATACAAGTGTGATAATATATGGCTTTGAATTTTACTACTGTCTGAACAGAGCTCTTATACTTATCGCTAACTTTATGAATGATAAATAAAGTTGAACAACGCGAGTTGCATGTAGACCTAGAAAGCATATGGCTATGGAAATTAATCATTGAATAAATAAGCAATATACCATAATTTCAGCAATATTAAAGAATAGAAATACTTGGAGGAAATGTCATAGGCAAAACATTTTTTTAAGTAAAAAACAAGTATATTCACTGTAATTCTTCTTAATTTGTTTCTCTGTTGGTCTAAGTTATCTCTACTTCTACAATTAACTATTCTTTATGTACTTTGTCTATTTTAGGATTAATCTTTAGCATTTACTATCAAAAAGAATCACATTTATATGTACATTAGATACTTTCCTGTCTCCTGAGAAAATTAGGTTCACTACACATAGAATCATAAAATCGTTCAAGTTGGAAAAGACCTTTAAGATCATCAGGTCCAACCGCTAACCTAGCACTGCCAAGTCCACCACTAAGCCATATCCCAGGCAGCACACCTACAGGTCTTTTAAATCCCTCCAGGGATGGTGACTCAACCACTTCCCTGGGCAGCCTGTTCCAATGCTTAACAACCCTTCCAGTGAAGAAATATTTCCTAATGTCCAGTCTAAACCTCCCCTGGTGCAACTGGAGGCCATTTCCTCTTGTTCTATCACTTGTTACTTGGGAGAAGGCACCAACACATAAAAGGTTACAAAACCTGACTTTTCATTTCTTACCACTTTAATTTTATTGAAATTGAGTGTGTTATGTTGGTGGAAAGCTGGCGCAGTTAAATGCGGACTTAGACACAATGATTTCAGTAGCTATTAATATTCTAAATATAATTGATGTAGTTACATTTTCCATTACTAAGTGATGCAAAAGTAAGCTTGCCGTGTAACCCTGAACTGGCTTTATTTTCACCTTTTCGACCAGTTGCAAGCAATGGTAAGTATGAAGATTAGTCATCACTGCCAATCTGTTTCCAGAGAAAAGGAATTAATGGGTGAGAAGAGAAATTTCTACTTACGCTGTTTTCACTCCTTGTCTCGTTTGCAAAGATATTGCATGAGAAAACGCTTGTCTGAACTTGGAACTATTCCCTGATTTTTCTATAGATTCTTATGCTGTGCTAAACACCTGGGGATATGAATGTCGTCTTCATTTCTATGTCAGACCATTCATTCATTGCGTGGCCTTGCAGCATCACATTGTGTTGTGCTTGAGCTTGGTTTTGGGTTGATTTGGTTGGTTGTTTTATTTTGTTTTTTTGTTTTGTTTTGTTTTTTTCCCCCAGAATAAAGTTGTGTGTGCTTTAAAGACTTTCAGTAAAAGTTTTGTGTCAAGAGAAAACAGTGGTGTAACAGAAATTGATTGATCATGAGTTTCATTGTATTTCTTTTTCATTCATCTTCTGACTGCAGTATTCTGTGTTTATGTCATTTAGAAGTCAGCTCAGTGGAGTTCTAGGAGCTCTAAGTGGTGCTAAATCTTTTCAGTGGGCCCATTAGAGGGAACTGTATTTGTTTTTAACATACAAGGTTTGAAGAGATACTGTCTTTTGGTCTTTTCTTGCCTTCCCCAAGAAGTTGTCAGAGAAAGATAAAGATGACTTTACTGTGGCTGCTGTCCATGACCTAGATGAAAAGAGTGACAGGGAGCAATAGTGTTGCTAGCACATCTTTCTTAACCACCCTTTGTATGACCTTGTTTTGGTATTGGGGTCTTCTTTTCCTAATCACTTCATAAAAAATCTTTATGGCAGTAACTCGGATGTATTTTTCACATTTTATATTTTTCACTCCTTTTTTTCATGACAAGGCAAGGTCATAACTTTGGATTGATGTTCTGGAACTAATTGTATACTAGTGTTATTGAAGAAGAGCTGGGGGTTGTTGGTTTCGGGTGTTTTTTTGTGGGTGTTTTGTTTTGTTTTGTTTTTAACTGATGGTGAGTGAATGACTTTGTAGTGTTTTGTGACTGCCAAACTAATACAACTGCTGTTCTCATCCCTGTTCTCATCACGTATTTCAACCTTGGACCTCCTTCATGTAGCTCTTTCTACTATTTCATTTTGGTGAAATGGGCTATTTAGTAAGTCACAAAGCTCTTTTTTACTGATGTGCTGAGTGGAAAGCACTGCAACAAAAAGGGACCTAGGAAGAAAAAAGCTGCAAATATTCACTTTTTCAGCTGTTGTATTTTTTGTGTAGATTTCCTGTAGTTTTGCTGTACCTGAGTTATACATAAAGTGGTACTTTGATTTATTACATATTCTGCTATAGACCCTGATGTTCCATATGAAAGATACGCTCCTGATATGTTCTGCATAGCACAGTTCATGAGTAAGTTCTGGTGAAAAAAAAATTTTAGTTTGTGAAATGTCAGTCATGAAACAAAATGGAAACTAGACAAATTTTTAATTTTGTGATTTCTGGGAGAGTTTAGGAGTGGAAATTAGTACTGATAATTTATAAAGAACTTTTATTGCTAAGGTTCTTAATAACTTCTTTAATATTTATAGTTTTTGAAATAACTTTATACACTGGGGCACATTCTTTACGATAATTTCTTTTATCATTCCTGGTTTGTGACTGCTTTTCTAATAAGGAAGGTAAATAAGTTAATTCTGACTATTGATTTACTTAAAGGCATGCTAACCAAGTAGTTAAATGCTGCTCTTTTCCATGAATGAAAGTAAAATATTCATCAACCAATTAACAATATGCAGTTTTCCTAGTTGATACATAGATATGCCCGAGGCTTACATTATAGCATACTCGATATCATTATATGTTCCACTTAGAAACATAAATTTAAACCCATTGTAAATTTAAAAATACATAACAATGTTACACAATATCTGAAGAGGCTGTTATGTTCAAGATGTTATTTTAAAAGCATGAAACCTGGATACAATGTAATATCCCAGAAAATAGTTGAGCAAAGAACACGTTTTGTATGTTAAAAGGAATAGACTAGCTTTTCATAGAATCTTCATTCATTATTATCTTCTTCATTAGAAGATAATAATTGCGAGAATAATAAAATAAGTGAACAGTAATTTTTTTGCACAGATCTAACGAAGGCATTTAACAATCTAACAGACGTCCTAAGGTGCAATTACTTAAGGCAGCAAATGTGCCTTAATTAAAAATCTGTGACTGATTGTTATGTGGGTTGTGAGAACATCTGCTGATATCTTAGTAGTGTCGTGGTTTAGCCCCAGCTGGCAACTAAGCCCCACGCAGCTGCTCACTCACTCCCCCACGGTGGGACGGGGGAGAGAATCGGAAGAGTAGAAGTGAGGAAACTCATGGTTTGAGATAAAGACAGTTTAATAAGTAAAGCAAAAGCCGCGCACGCAAGCAAAGCAAGACAAAGAATTCATTCACTACTCCCCATGCGCAGGCAGGTGTTCAGCCATCTCCAGGACAGCAGGGCTCCGTCACTTGTAATGGTTTCTTGGGAAGACAGACGCCATAACTCCGAACGTCCCTCCACCCCTTCCTTCTTCTTTGTCCCAGCTTTATATACTGAGCATGACATTATGTGGTAGGGAATATCTCTTTGGCCAGCCTGGGTCAGCTGTCCCAGCTGTGTCCCCTCCCAGCTTCCCGTGCACCCCAGCCTACTCGCTGCAGGCCAGCATGAGAAGCTGGACTGTCCTTGACTGCTCAGCAACAACTCAAAACATCAGCACCTTATCAACATTTTCTCATCCCAAATCCAAAACATAGTCTCACGCTGGCTTCTGTGAAGAAAATTAACTCTACCCTGGCTGAAACCAGGACAGTAGGTATTAGTAGTAGATGCCATATAACATCTACACTCCCGGAGCTAGTAAAGTCATAATCCTGTTTTTACCTTGGAGATGGTAGGATGACCTGGGCTCTTTGCATTTCAACATGACTAACTTTTAGTGTCAGTACTGGAAAATACATATTCAAGGTACCCCAAGGATATCCCAAATACAGGCTACATGTAAGCTGAGAAAAGATTGTTGAGAGAACCGAAGATTATGAGTTTACATTGCATATGATGCACAATGAGGGGGGTTTATGCAAGTAGGTATTTCCCTTTCTCTCTGCTTATTTACTTCCTTAGTCTTGCTGATTATTTAACTAGTAATTTTAGAAACAACATAGTGTTTTTCCACATTGTTTCCATTTTGTCTGTGTACTTTTGATTGGGTTGTGGTCTGGGGCCACTGAATGTCCAAAGTCTACCTTGTTTGGAGAATTGTTTGTGAAAACCATTCATAAATGCAGGCAATTATGTGGAATTAATGCAGAGGTGGAGTGAATAATGGTAATGACACCCAGAACCCCCAGGAGCAGTTGTAACGAACAGCTAAGGTAAATCAAACGCACAAAAGAGGACACGTTCCTGGCTTTTAGGTGCATGCAACACACAGACCTGTGCTGTTTACTATGTCTAACAGCATAATACATCTTATATTAATTCCTCAGTCTTTCAGCACATCTGCCACTTCTCACAGCAGATCTAGCATAAGAATTTGAGGATCCCTAACCTGAGGTTAACATACAAGTTGCTATCCTCTCACACACTCTCCATAGATGACTTACACCACCTTAGCTGTGGGGCAGGGGACAGTGGCTGTGGTAATCTGAATGACTTCAGGAGGCTGATGCTTGCCGTGTCAGCTGAGACGTAGCTGTTCCCTCCCTTTGAGAAGGGCTGCTTCTCCCTTCATCTGACAACATACACCCGTGTTACTGATTGTTACCCGTAACGATCCAGTTGTAACCCGTGTTACCCGTGTAACTGAAAAATAAAGATTACTCAACTCCATAGCTTTAAAGTGGAAAAACAAGCCTGGTGTCTGCTGGTGTTTGGTTGCTGACAGCCCTTAGGTAATACATTTAGACTAGTATGATGCTGCCTTAAGTTTTTGTTGTGAGTACGGCCTTAAATTTAACAACAAACTTGACCCATAAATGTCAAACTATGAGGAAAACTCAGTCACCACTCATGACTGTAATCACTTCTCTTCTGGATGATGCTTCAGGGTTCAATTTGTAACTAAAGAACTAAAAATAGGAGCTGCTACCGCCTCCGACGGGCATACATGTGCTCTGTATTAACGCAGGGTGGGAGCCTGCCCATCAGTTTTGTTACAAGGCTTAGGGTACTGCAGTATAACCGCTCCCTTTTTAACAGCATTGAGTTAGTGTGTCATTATTGCTATGGTTAGCAGAAAACAAGGACAGAAAAAACACCACAGGCCAAATATATTTTCCCAAAGCAAGAATAATGGCGACACTCATCAGTGGGAGACCCCACAGCCAGCAGCCCAGGCCAGGAGGAGCAGGAGCCGAGGGGTTTGAGTGCACCAATCAGGAAATGCTCCATCCCCATGACGAGCGGGATTGGCCGAGCCTTGCCGCATGCGCTGCCCCAGGTAATCTGCCTGGCAACCCAGAAGCTTCCAGAAGGGGAGGTGCAGCCTGTCAGCCTGTGAGGGGCGCTGGGGCATGTCAGAGCAGCAGCAGCTGCCGGCAGTGGGCTGCCTCAGGGCAAACCCACAGGGTGAGTGCTGCGTGTTCGGCGCAAAGGAAACGGCAGTTGGCAGAGCAAGGTGCCACAACACTCAGCGGAGCTGGAGGTTGTGGTGGGAATGTTTTGATTTCTGAACACGTTTGCTTTCCTTGTGGAGACCCGGTCTGGCAAAGTGCAAAGGAAGTAATGGCCTTCCACATGCGCTACCCTGAGCGCGAGCTGCTAGATAGTTCAGCAGTACCATTGCAAGAGATCTGAAGTGAAGTCAGGTACGGCAGTAGGCCACCAAGCTGATATTAAATGTTGGTCCACTGTAAGTTGTTTCATGGTCGGGGTGTCTCCTGGCTGGGAGCTTGCTGCTGGGTTCAAGAGTGCTGAGGAGAAATGGACTGCAGAGATCTGAGACCTCCTTGAAGTTGGGAATAGGTGCCCTAAATGATTGTGGTGAACAGTGTGGCTGCTGGAAGTGAAACTGCAGCCTCCTTGCCAAAGAAAACCTGTGGTTTTGTGCCCTGCGTGAGGTGCAGGACAGTGATGTAAACCTGACACCACGGCTTTCTGTAGAAGTGCCGTGTGCTGGGAACAGTATTTGTAAATTTTATCTGCTGACATTACCTCATCTTTCTAGTGGTAGGAAAACAAATAAATAATAAATAAAAAATGTAAGGGGAAGTTGGCAGATTTGACTCAGGCCTGTGACTGTATTGGCTCTTTGGTGGATTTTGGATTAAAGTTCAGTAGAACGCATAAAATATAACTAAGGGTCTAATCAGTTTATTCATGATGATTTACCAAGATTATAATTATATCTTTGTGTAATTGTCTTTTTGTGTGATGGATCTTCAGCTCTATTCTCTCTATAATAGAGTCTAAACATAGACTGAAATGACCATAAGCATAATCAGAAACAACAGTTTCGGTGTCAACAAGTAAATGGTATTGGCTTTTTGGAGGTTGCTCATCTGGACATTCATCCAGTCTGTTTGTTTCTTCTTTTTAATGTTTACTGAATATTTAATGATGCTTATTATACACACAGTACTTCTCTACAGGCTTATTTAAAAGTGAGTAGTATTTCCTGAAGATGTAGAAATGCAGTGGCAATGTGAAAGGCTTTGTATTATACACTCATCAAATAATGGAGCATTTTTTCTGGACTGTAAGCAATTCAATTATTTTGTTTCTGAAATAAATTAAGTAAAGCTTATTGAGTCCAATCAGCCCTTGTTTCTAGGGAATTGTAGTTCAATTTCATTTTTAATTAGATTGAAGGTTGTGAATTTCTTAGCAGTGGTAAGCAAGATCTGGCCATAAAATATGCACTCAATTTGTGTTAAAAGTTCCTAAAATCTAGCACAGGGAACTGGCAGTATATCTGGCTTATGTTTAATTGTCCAAGTACCCTATGGTGAAAAATTCCATTTTTAAAAACTGCTGATGTGTAACAAATTACGTTTCTTTGATAAAATTCTATAGAAGATGAGCAGACAGCAAACAGGAAAAAGTATGGGACAAAACATTCAGTTCTTTATAAGCTTAATACTGCATTCAGGACTATGACGTTAAAAAATTTTGCTGTGCAAAGATTGCAGGATTAAACCAAACTGCTTTTTGGTTTAGAGATGGGGCAGGGGAGAACACTCAAGAAGTTTTTCTTCAACTTCCATGGCTGTCCAGAGGCTAGTGCCTAGACTTCCAGTCAAACTAGCAGATAACAGGCTGAACTGTGATTCAGCGTTATACATTAATGCTTGGGAACTTTTGGTCTAGTTTGAGTTCTGCCAATTTATGGTAGCTCTAATGGATTCAGCACTTTATTCCTTTTGGTGTGCATTTCTCTCAGCTTTGCACCATAGAAGCTGCTACTCTTTGCATGTGTACTGTGATTCCCAGTGCCGTCTTGCATTTTCTTTGCTTTCCTTTTTTTTTTTTTTTTTGTTCTTTGTTTTTTTGTTTTGTTTTGAGACTATGTACCATCTTATCCATGTCAGACAATACTGCTGGGCTTCTTTACAAAATGTGGGTACTCTAGACAAGGTGGCCATTCTTCAGCTTTTGAATATAGCATAGCTCATAGGAAATATAAACGTGGCTCTGTCACAGATAGCATCCCTAGCTACGGGGAAGAATTTCCAGCAGGGATTCAGGCAAACATCACTAGAATGCTAGAACATGTGGGATGTGCTAGAATATGTTGTTGTTGTGTTTGGGGATTGTTGGTTTGTGGTTGTTTGCCTCGGAGAATGAAAAGGGTCAGCTATACGTATGATAATGGATAACATGCATATGAGAGGCCTCTGTGGGAGGGCTGGGTATTGTATGTTTCATAGGTAATCGAGAGGACAGTGGCATGTAATAAAATCCGCAGTATGTAAAGTCTTATTTTTCCACTCAAGCAATCTGTTTCAGAAATAAAAAGATGTTATGTCAGTGAGGTCTTCCAACAGTTTAAATGGCACTTTCCCTTTGCTTGGTAATTTTACGTACTGCCAATTAGTAAAATGAGATGGGAGTTCCTTTCAGACCATCATGATTTTAATTGGAACTTCAGCAGAAAAGAGTAATTAATAACTTGTAGCCTGTCCAGCTAGTAAAGCTGTGTCTCAGGTTAATGAACCATGTCTTTTGCACGTTGCACTACGAGTTGAAAAATGCAGTAGTTAAAAACTGGTTACTGTTATTTGTTTAATTAATGCTGATCATTGCACTGAAGTGTGATGACAATAGGAGATAGAGCTTCTACAAATTTTTATGAATATGTTTGATATTAAACAGAGAGTAATAGGTAAGAGGTACATATATATATTTTTTCATATATCTTTGAGATTCTTTCTTTCTTTCTCTGAAATGCTATTGTATGTATTGTTTGTTTTACTAGTTAGTTTTTCTTCTTTAAAATGTTTTTTTGTTTCAATGCTCCATATGTATTATGACTTTGGATATAAAATTCTGTGTGCATTTTTGTGTAGATTACCTAGAAAGAGCAGAGAAAAGGGGATGACAATTGTATACAGGCAATTAATATAGAAGCAGGAATATCCATTAATTTTTTATTTTATGAATGCATTACGTCCAAGTTCTACTGTGTTAGCACCTGAATGGACTTGTAATAAACAGTGCAATTGTGAATCTGGTTTTAGGAAGAGGAAGACTTTTGGCATGAAGTTATACGGAAGAGGTCGTATGCTAGAACAATAACACGATCCAGTATGAATTTTGCTGTACTCTCAGTAGTTGACACTTAAAGGCCTTTATTGTCTAATGAACTGTGATGTCATTTACACTAACATAGGCATTGTGTAAAATACCATTTTTGTAATTTTGTGTGCAGATTTAAGGAGTGCAAACTGCCCTATTAAACTTTAAAAAATCCCATGCTTAGGCGTTCTGTAAGTGCCTGTAGCTAAAGCATGTTTAATCTCTTTATGTAGGGTTCTGTTACTTTGCCAGACGCAGGCTTGTTTTGTTATACTTTTTTTTTTAATTTTAAAAAACCCAACAACAATAACATTGGTGATAAGAGTTAAGAAAGAAGAGAAATGCTTGATTAATTTACCACTTAAATCTTGGTATACCTTGGGGCCTTGGTATACCAAAGGGGCCCCTCTCCAAGGCTTCTCAGGTCCTTTTTAATTATTGTGACTTGCAGTTGTGACTGAAATTTCTAGGTTTTCATATAAATAAATTCACAGAGGTTGGTTATATAAAATTCATAGTACTGACATCAGTTAGAAGCTCACAGTATATGGCATAATTGCTTTGATTATGATTTATACAAGAGCCTTTTTCTGCCATGTTGGGGTGATATAGTAGAAAGGCCTTCAAAAATATGGGAGTAGTTTCAATGAACAGCCTAATGCTACCTGTTAACGTAAGTATCTATGTACAGGAGTGAGTATGCAACCAAGATATACCCTTTCAATAATGTGAAATATAGGCACATGAATGTCTTCTGAAGATGAGAAATACATTTTAAGGCACTTCTGGCTTAAGACAGCATGGTGTGCTAAAGGCCTTCTTGAAATATAGACTTTTAAATTATACTAGCATAGTACTGAAAATAGATGATCACAGAATCATTAAGGTTGGAAAAGACCTTCAAGATCATCAAGTCCAACCATCAACCCAACACCACCATGCCCACTAAACCATGTCCTGAAGTGCCACATGCACATGTTTTTTGAATACTTGATAAAAAGATAAAAGAGAAATCCTAAATACCATTGTGCAGCTAGTTTATATTGATTTATTTACCTATACATTTTAACCATTGTGTAATGATGGAAAGTCAGAAGTCTTATGCAATATAGTTGAAAGCAGAATTAGATCTAATAAGAAAATGTCACTGGATTTGTATTGCACCTAATATTGAGAAGTAAAATGTAACAGAAGGGATCCTATAGTAAAGTGATGTGGTTCATTTTTTCCTAGCACTAGAGTTTGATTTATCACATGCTGAAAAACTCTCATCGATGTATATACAAGTGATGAAATGCATTTGAAGTTGCTGTATTTTAAATTAACTTTTCCAGATGCAGTGTTAGTGCTACTTATTTTGAGTAAGGATAGAACTTTCCACGATGACAAAGTTGCTTGTTATATACAATTGTAAGCCCGTATGTCCTGTACTGAACTGTATTATTGTCCTGGTTTCAGTTTACTCTTCCAATTCTCTCCCCCGTGCCACCGTGGGGGAGTGAGCGAGCGGCTGCATGGTGCGTAGTTGCTGGCTGGGGCTAAACCACGACAATTATCTTACATAATGTATCATTCAATAAAAGAACAGGTTGTTCCATGGGTTAGTGAACAAGTTTTTCACAGCTTTGTTTCTCGGGGTTGAATGTTGTGGTGTCTAATGTGTGGTCCAAGTTTCTGTGTTCTTTTCCATCTGTCACTCTCTCTCTTGTGACTTCTTATATGGTTTTCCCCCCTTCCATTAAGGAGTAAGCTCTCCAGATTTTATTAATGCCTTCTCAGTATGGTGCATTAGCAGGATCTACCCCTTGTCTACGCAATATCCCATTTTCATTAAACTTGCAGGAATATATTGGGATATTTCCTGTTGTGAAATAAGTCTTCTGTGCCAACTAATCAGTGGTTCAGTCGTTATGGTGGATCAGGACGTATAAATGGACAAGCATAGAAAGCAGACTAAAGAAGGCTTACAGAGGCAATATTTACCAGTAATGGGGCTGGTATTATACCTTATAAAGCATAGCCATTACAACTTCAGGAGAGGGATAAAAGGGAGAGAGAAGAGGTGACCTTCACCAGAAGCGATACAGGAAGGCAAACCACAGTGCTGATACTGTAGCTGTCTGCACACTGTACACCGTGACTGATTGCAAAGAGGTTTCACAAAGATGGAGAACTGCCTAGACAGTGGCACAGCAAGGTTCTCAGAAGATTTGGCCGTATTTTGGGAGACTTGCAAATATAGAATTGCTAATAATGCAAAACTATTTTAGTATGTAGGTTGATACAATCCAGTTACCTGTGTTATCTTTTTTTCTGATGTATTCGTAGTCATTGTTAACCATCGCTTTTAGGAATATACTATGTTGTGATGCACCTCAGAAGTTCATCATGCATTACTACTTTTTAAATCATTTGTACACAGCAGAACTATTACTGGGAATCAAGTAAAGGGAGAGAAAAGATAACTGTGCTCATTTAATTGCCTTTAAACCATTCAAGTCTTTCTGGATCAGAGAAGATAGGGCGTTCAGATGCACTGAGAGAATAGTTTAGGAAGCCCTTTCTTAGCTGTCTCTGCACTCTTACTTGCTGTAATCCAGATGAGGCCAAAGTGTGATGTGCTTTTCTATTCTCTGCCCAGGAAATGACAGCTGAAACTCAACTCCAGGTGTAGCTGCCATGAACAGAACATCAGAGTAGTCCTGATGCACTCAAGCTTTATTTTTCACCTGGGAAGTGAGAGTACTTCTTAGGATCTACATGCCTCAATGTGCATGTTTTTAATCTTTCTGAGGCTCTGTGGTGAGCAGGGAACCAGTCCAACATACTCTCTGGACAGGAATGAAACCTGATGACCTGATTGTTCTCGTGCTTTTTGATGCAAGGATAGTCTCAGTTGGGAAGGGGAGACCAAGGGAGAAGATCTTCAGGGAGGCAGACTTTGCTTTCAGCTGAAAGGTAACAAATACAGCTCAAGGCCAGTACCTGCTGCATTGCTTCCCTGTTTATAACCAGTCATGTAAGGACAGCTCTTACGCTTCATGGTGGAGTTTCATATAGAAAGGCTGTGAGAGGTAGTGGCCCCTTGCTTCTTGTTGCTCCTTTTTTCCAGCAGAGAGTCATGCTCAACTTCCTTAGTTTTGACCTAATGTCTGTCTGCCAGAAGGTGTGGCCAAAGCCCAACAGTAAAGCTTGGCTCAAATGTGGAGTACAGACCTGGTCTCTGTTACCTATGTGCCAGTACAAAAGGTAACCATTTCCTCTGCTACATTCAGTTAAAATGGAGAAGTAGCTTTGAGTTTTCCTGTTAGAGCAAAATAAGGTTCTTTAGACTCTTGCAATCTGCCTGCATAAAGAATTGGTTTTGTTTCCTCTTCCAGATCAGTTACCTTGCTCTCCTGTCCAGAAACCAGAGTGTGTTATTAGGGTGCCCTTGTAATGTATCTTAAGCTATTGATGTTACAGTTATTGCACTTTACGTTCAAGCATTACCTTATTATATAAGAACCTCCCTGAGTAAAATAAAGCCTTCCAAAATCAATAGTCACTACTTAAAATAAAGACGTGTCTTTTCACTGCTTCAGCCATGTCATCTTTAAGAGGCATTTTAGTGTTTGGCTTACGGTGTGTAGAGTTTACAAGGTAAATCTGTCCCCAGTTACACAACAGAACCTTTGATGAAGCAGCTAGCGTCTCATATTAGATTAAACTGAGTCCAGAATGTTTTATTGGGTGATTTAATATACTGGATTGTTTTGACTTACTGACTTTTTAAGTGACTCTAAAACCTGAGAATTTAAGCAGCCATAAACAATGTAAGGGTTAATAGTGGGCACCAGTGTCTGTTTTCCTGTCGATGATTCTGCTGTTTTCATTCTATTCTGAGATGATTGTGGCGCTGGGAGAGGAAGGAGGCATGCACCCAAAACCATAAGGAGCAGATTCTGCTGTCAGTTGGTTCTACAATCTAAAATAATCAATTGCTTTGAATAGGTGTGTAACAGTTTACCTGAAGGATTAATCTACAATCTTTAGCCATGTAAAAAAATATTCAGTGCGTTCCTCAGATTCTCTGTGCTAGGGGACTTTATGTCTGTTAAGGTGTTGACTTATTTAAGGTGAAAGTGGAAGCAACAATATTCCTTTATCGTTGGCAAAGTTGTGATGTCACTGTTGGAAAGTTAAAAAGCAGCAATTATAGCTGAAATCTGAAATTATGAAAGCTGTTTCATAATGTCACATGTACAACACAACTCTGTACTAGAGATTGTAGTCATGGCAGCAGTGGTTGCTGCACTTTGTGAATAATGACTGTGTAGTTACTTTCTCTCAATGAAACAGAGAAATTTAATAGTGATTTTTGTTAAGTACAAAGTTTTTAAAACTCTTTTCAAAAGAAAAGACTGCATCTGTGTTTCCTGTTTTCTATGCTATTAAATAAGACTAGAGATGAGTAAAAAGATACTGGATATGGATGCAGGAAACATATCATAAAATAAAAATTGTTATTTTAAATCCTGGCTGTTATACAATGTATAGCTTTGATGCATCCTGCTTCTCCTATAGTGTCCCTACCCCTTTTATTGTGCAGTCGAATCCTGGCTGCATATTTGAATATGAACACGAATTGGAAACAGAACGATACAATAATAAATAAACCTACCATTTTGGAGATTTTTATTCCTGCATATACATTTAAGGTCTGTAATACATTTTTAACCTTTTACCTTTTTAAGTAACTGTGCTAGTCATGCGCTCGCTCTGCACACTCCTATTCGTCTGAATAGAGTTCTCTCAAATAGACTATCCCTCTTCATCTAGGGCTTCCTTGTTTGAATAAGATCTGTAAGATTACACAAGTTATTCACAGGTTCACTTGCATCTGTTTATCTGAATTCAGACGATAGCGCCAAAATCTTGGTGAATCACAAAATGAATCACATGAAACCACATGTTTACTTATAGAAGTGGCAAATAATAGGCTGGTATTTTTATACTTTTGTTTTCTGTCTTACTTTCAAGAAAAGCAGGACTAAACATCAAATTATTTTGAAGCTTAAACTGAATGCCATATATTTGTGTAATTTACATACTTGTAAAGCCACAAGGAGCGATGCATAAGCATTCCTTGAATCCAACATCTAGGAGATAAATTGAAAATACATATATACACAGAAAAAAACGAAGAGCCTAAGAGACAGAAGGAGAAGGATGATTGACCGGGGAAACGGAGGTATGGTAACAAGTTCTCGGGTTCCTACAGAATCAGAGTTATGTAGTCTAGAAACATCATATACTTGCAGTCATTCCTCAGACCATTTGGAAAGTCATCAGTAGAGCATAGTGAATAGTAAGATAATCCTTAAATAACAGAATTATTTCTGTCTGAAAAGTTAATATAGTTTTGTGTTGTTGTAGTCTGCAGTTAATTCCAAATATGCAGAGCATCACACAGAAAGTCCATCTCATTTCATGCAAGTATTTGCCACATTACAATTGATTTCACCTGATTTGGAATAAAATCCCCTTATTTTTCAGTTTGCTATGAAAAGGGATAACTGAGGTTTTTCAGTCAAAATTAATCTATAGGCTGCTGCAGGTTATGGTGCTTGGATGCTTTTGCCCTTGACTTCGGGGAAGTTTGCCTGGTTTCCTGCCCCAGATAAACAGATTTTTGGAAAGGCTAATTGCTATTCTCAACTGAAGCTGTGATGTTCTAATGAGACAGAACAAAAGCAGTCTGACAGGAGGCAGACTCCAAGTAAGCTAGACTGCCTCTTTTTTTTTCTTTTTTTAATGTGTAAACTCCTTTTGTTTTTTCTCTTAACTGAAGAGTACCTGTGTCCAGAAATCCTGTACAAGATTGATGCCAGTGTAGGCAAACATCTAGTATGTGCAATACACGCTTATGCATGTCCTTGAATGGGTAAACTGAAAATACTATTTCCATGCTAATAGTATGGAAAATATGTGAGTTCTGCTCAAGGTGTTTTAATGAGATTAGTTTCAAAACTAAGGCATTTTCAAGGCAGTATTTGTATCACATGAAACTGTTAGAGATGTAAGTCCAGCAAGTGTCTAGAGAGTAGGGAGAAAGGTGGCTCCACTGGTATCTCTTTGCATATGTTGCAGAATCATGGCCAGTACCTCATCTGAATATAATCTCCCAACACACCAGCCTTGTCTGACTGTCACAATAAAAGAGGTGAAGATGGAACAGTTGCAAATCGCAAATGCAATTGTAGTGAGTGTTAGCACTAGTGAGTGTTTCCTCAACACGCTACATGAAATTTAAAAGTATGAATTATTTTTGTTGTTAGGCTTTGAAAGTAGGTTTTGACATGAACTGGGAAACATGACTTTGAATTAGTTTTCTGGGGCTTTGATTTTGTCTTTTCAAAGAATAGCTAGTGGTTTTATACTACAAGCAGTTTGGAACTGCACGTGTCTTTATTCGGTTTGTACAGAGCATAGTATGGTGAGAGCCTGGTGCATGATAAAGCCTCTATTTCAGAAATAATTAAACCAAATAATAACGTGTTCTAACATAATTTTTGTTAATAGTCACGTATCTTTTGTTCCCTCAGCTTTCTCTATTAGAAGATGCAGGATTTGGTGGTGTTCTTCTTTACATTGATCCTTGTGACTTACCAAAGCCTACAGACCTTGCTGATAAAGCTTTTATGGTTTCCTTGAACAGCGGAGGAGATCCATCAACACCTGGTTATGCTAGTATTGGTAAGTACTGTTCAAGGCATATTCAGTTAATGGACATTCTGTCTTTCATTGTGTCTTTCACTTTTGTGGTATTGGTAATGGAAACTTCTGGTCAATAGGTGCAAGTGCAATGTTATCAGAAATTTATATTTTAAACAATTTAAGGAAAAATAAGGTTTATAGTATCTATGCGCAATTACCACTTGAATAGGATATGTTCATTTAGTCTTGTCTCCGTTCTGCCTGGTTAGACTTGGTTATCTGGTATGCTTCTCTAAATACTTGTATTTTTGAAGTATGGGAAATAAAGAATTAATTTTAAGGAACTACCTAGTCTTTTGTAAGTTTGACGGTTTTCTTGAAGCAGTGTTAACAATAAATAGAAGCAGCAGCATATTTGACTTGTATGTACTACTTACATCTCCATTGTGGAAGTTTTAGTGTATGTGTGTTGCTTCTCTGCTGCCTTTTCAGCTTTACAACCTTTTTTTACTATCTAACTATTTGGAAACTTATTAAGCAGCAGTCTATGACTTTGTGACAGGGCTTCATCAAGAATATCTGGTCCAGTTACTAGCTAAGACATCTAAAGTCTGAGTTGAATTGGCACTAAATCAACTGAGGCAAAGCTGAGATACTTCATGACTAGAATGGCAGAAAAGAGAAATATTTGCCTGGTTGTCAAAGAAGGGTGTTAGCTATTCACAGCATGAATGCCTTGACAGCTCAGTGGGAAAGAAATTGCACATTTTCTCAGTGTCTCAGTGCACCTGACCCAGTGTTCTTAAAAGTGCCCTGGGAGCTACAGAGGTAAATATAACACTCTTCAAGCTTTATTCTTGCTCATTTCATGGAGCTATCTGAAAAACAGTTTGTCACTTATCTGTCTGGCTGACTCCTTAATGTTTTATTTACCCTACATGAAAAGTAAAGCTAATGAAAACAGATACACCAACATTGAAAATGCCACTTCAGTGTCTAAACCTTATGCATTGGTTTTCTGTCAGTAAATGTTCTCACTGGCAGTGTGCGTTCCAATCGCCAGTTTGAGAAGCAGCAGCTTGATTATATGGAAAACGGTGATATCCTTATAAGTACACTGATGTTGTATACTAGAACCATTAGTGTGGCTTGTCTGTGGTTATAAATATCTGAGCAACATTCATAAGCGGGAAGAGTCTATCATGTTCCTAAAATCATTTATATTTTGATCATTGAATGCAATGATGAGCTGGAAAGAGCTCAAAGGAGCACTTGAGGAAATTCTTTTTTATGGTTCTGTCACTGGAAGGTAGACCAGATGGAGGTAATTTCTGTGTTTCTGATAATGATTTTCTCCTCTGGAGACCATGAATCAGTTTGGTTAGAGGGAACTTATGTCTGGGACGAATACGTCTGGAGCGCAGACTTTTGCCCGAAAGATGCGCCTGCGTATAATGTAGTTAAACTGCCTACATGTAGGATAAAAGTGCCAGATACCCAGGGTTGCCCCTATCACCTTGATTCGCAGAGTATAACATGCACTACAAGAGATTTTATTGGAAGCTCCTGCTTAAGTGATTGGCATATCTTTGATACCATCTGCACTTCACACATTGCAAAAGAACTGTTACTATTACAATCTCAGGGACTGCTCCTACCACCATTCTAGCTTTTACTCAGACATTTCTGGTAAGATGAGGGATGCAAAGTTAATCTTGTACTAGGTGAATAAAAGGTAGGAAACTTGTATTTTCATGCTGCTGCCTATGTTTCTCACGTTCTTTTAGTCTGAAAACAAATTTCTTTGTGGCATCGGAATGTTGGACTACTTCAGATTTTTTGCTAGAAAAGAAATCTTTGAGAAATTATGCCATTTACAGGTCTCTTCTCAAAGTTGACAACATTTTCAAATGGGCTTATGTAATAGGTCAGGGAGAACTTCGGAGTTCTCATGAGGTTTTAGCTCAAATTTTCTGTTTCATGAAGATTAAATGCTGCGCTTCTGCATATGAATTACTCTAAAATATACAGAAATAGCTTGAGGATAGGTTTGAGATGCCTACTGCCTATGAATGGGATGATTTTTTTTTGTTCTCTGTTTAATAAAGGGGAAAAAGTAAGGTTGTGGAAAAGGAAGTCAACAGGACTTACGTAAAAGTTTCCGTTGCTTTGTTTGATAATTTAATTCTTCTGTTCTTAAGACTCTCCCAATCATATGTCATATCAGTCCTGAAACAATCATATGAGCCTTTGTGAACATCAGTCTGTCTTCCTGATTCTGATTGCCAAAGACTAATATCCTCCATTTTTAGAAATCTTTCTTCTATCTTCCTGCTTTTGAAATGAAACAGATCCAGTGGGTGGGACGCAAAGAATTGAACACATGGGATTAAGAAGCTTGAGAGGGAGATAAGAGACTTTGGCAAAAACTATCCTGAAAATAAAGTTTCAAAGAATAGCATAAAACTTAAGCGACTTCCCACATCTACGGGGGTTTTTTTTTCCATTTTGACTTTTTTAATGCTGCACTTCCTTTTACCTACCTTTGTATGGCAAACACATATTAGATTTCTTCGTTGCTATACTTCAGAGCCATTTTAAATCAAATTTGTTTCCACACAGGGAATGGTTCAGTAAACAAAAATATGGATAGAACCTATTTGTCAATCCTGGTATGTAAATAGAAAAGTGGCATTGTGATAAGCATTAGGAACCCTGCCCCTGAGATAGGGTACCTCATAATAGAATCCCTATCTGTGCAGTTGTGGGATAGAAATTATTTCATGAAGAATTCCGACAGTATCACAGAAAACACTGTGAGCTTAAAAATGCTGAAATATAACAGCTGTAAAATATAATCTTATGCTATCAGCTGGAGTTTCAAGTGTAGCATTGTTTTAGAGAATTGTTATGCCGAGGTTCTAACAGTAAGGCTAAGTGGTATATTTGGAAGTAGTCCATGCTTCAGGTCATTGATAACAGCTAGGCATGTGAGCCATATTACAGGGATTTGGGTGAAAAGTCAGTAACAAAGGGGAAATGCACAGCGTGTCGTGAGCATTCCTCAAACACTGCTAATAGGGTTTGATTTCAGAGAAACGGACAAGGAACATGAGGAATCTGTGAGGGGTCGATCCGCTGCAGGCCACAGCTGAGCCCATCAGCGAAGCTGGTGGTGCCTCTGAAAACATATTTAAGAAAGGACAAGAGTGCTGGACAGGCTGGGGAGTGAAACTGAATCTGGAAAAAGGCGGGGCGAAGGTGCTGGTTCAGTCTTTTTGGTTTTGCTTCTCACTATCCAAATCCGTTTTAATTTGCAATAGTTATCTCTGTTTTGCCATTGACAGTAATTGGTAAGTGATCTCCCTATCTTTATCTTGACCAATGAGCTTTTCTATCTTACTTCCTCCCCCTATTCTGTTGAGTAGGGGCAGTGAGAGCATAGCTGGGTAGGTGTCTGGAAGCTGGCCAAGGTTAACCCACCATACTCTGTTGTCCCATTTTGATAAAATACAGCAAAAGTTGAAGAACACCAAATAGGCATCATAAAAAGCCCATGGCATTCGCCTCTTTAGTCATGTGTCCTTCTTTAATTGAGCTTAGCCAGTTCTTCTTCAGTGAACACAGAGAACTACTACTACTACTTGGAATATGGGTAAGTAATATGCTGTGATGGAAGTCTATGCCTACTTTTTTTTTTTTAGTCAGCCCTGTGATTCTGTATGTTTCTGTGCTTCCCACATCTTATCTGAGTTTGTCCTTACTGTCCTTTACTTCGTGATATTTTACTCCTCTGAATCAGTTGAGCAGAAGTTAACCTAGAAAATAGAACACTGTATAACAGTTTTAACCATGCATATGCAACATATCTTTTAAAATGTTTTGTTACAAATCATCATGACTTTTTACAAGATGTCCTCGGCCCTGGTTTGTCTGTTCTTTTAAACAACAAAACATAGTTACAAGGATAGGTTTTTCTATGCTTGCCTATGCAGTTGTGGAAATGATCCTGGGAATATATATATTTTGTATTTTTTTTCAAAATTTGTGTTTACTTTCTGCTAATAACATCAGATAAATGAAACACAAAGATAACTTACTGTAAAATGACAGTCTATATTCAGGCTTCTGTGTCTTTTTGTTTTGTTTATTTTCCTTAAAGGCAGACTGAAAATGGGGAGAAAGAAAAGTTTACAGTGCCATATTTTAATTGGGGGGTGGGGGGAAAGGTGATGGTGGTGGTGTATGTTTATATATACACTTGATCATTTTATTTTTTACTTATGGCATAATTTCAGTGGTTGCCATGAAAAAAATCCACACTTTATTATTACCAACTGTACCTGCTTTATCTGATATACTATGTTGTTTTCTGTATGAAAAAAATCTGTGCTAATGCAATAGAGAGGTAAATCTTTAGAAAATACTGACTTTTGAGTAGTGAGCACAGTAAGTAATAATTTCAGCAGATTTTCAATAATACATCTAGCACTAAGGGTTCTAAAGGTATCTGAATCCATGATCTGCCTCTTCAGATTTCTCAGGATTTAATAAAGCAACTAAGTTTGTATTTAAGTACCAAATTACATGCTCTGAGGTCTTGGATTTTGTGGTTTTTTTTAGTTTTTCCTCCCATCGGGCTTTTAACTGTTGTTGAGAAAATCAGTTGGACATAAAGGTATTTTAGGGTTTGAGTGTGTGGACCTCTGTATTGTATATCAGATATCATTGTATCTTCTTTTAAGCTGCCCATAATTTTATCTTGGGTAGAGGAACCAAATCTGAATTGAAAATGCAGTGATTTTATCAATTAGAGTATTAGAAGAGGAGGGAAGAAATTACTGCCAATGGTAATGCAATAGCTTATTAGGAACGTTTGTACCATTTGACTCTTGCCAATGCCATATTGAACCATATAGTCAAAACTTTTCTCAATTTTAAATAGAAAATTATTTTAAAATGTAAATTTAAGAGAGTAGTGGAATGTACAATTGATAAAAACCTAATTATTTGAAAAAAAACAGATGAATGCTCCCTATGCTGCAAAATTAGTTCAGTGGAAAACATACTGCCTAAATACTTCCTGATACCTTAGAAGTTGGAGAAGAATATTTGAAGGTACTCAACTCACAAGTTAGTTTAGCATATTTAAATCTTTTGTGCAATCATGTTTGAAAATAAGCCTGCCCTAGCTTTACTGACATGGTATTTCAGCTCAACATAATTTGCATGAGCGAGCTAATTTATTATACGCTCATGTATCGTCGAACATCACTGTTACGGCAGTAAGTCTAGCTGGCCTGTTGGAATCTGCTACTACAAAAGCATGGGTGCCTGGAGACTGTAGTTGAAATCAATTGTCTTTGCATGAGCTGAGAATCCGGATGCTTTTGGAGCCCGATGGAGGGCTGCTTTTATAGCATCAGGAAGTTCTGTGGGGACTACCTTGCATTCCCAGATACAACTTCTGGTTGTATCTGGGAATGGTGTTAAGAAGCAGATGAGACCTAAGACAGGATAGTGAAGAAATATTTTACTAGATTTATGTGTATGGATGAAGAAAGGAATTAGTTTTGTTTGCAAAGGTAGAGGGATGAATACTTGTGCATTTGCTCACGTAGCAATATATAATGATCCACTTTAATCACAGAATCACAGAATCACTAGGTTGGAAAGGACCTTCAAGATCATCAAGTCCAACCATTAATCCAGTGCCACCATGTTCCCTAAACCATGTCTTGAAGCGCCACATCCACACGTTTTTTGAACACTTCCAGAGATGGCGACTCCACCACCTCCCTGGGCAGCCTGTTCCAATGCCTGACCACCCTCTAAGTGAAGAAATTTTTCCTAATATCCAAGCTAAACCTCCCCTGGCACAACTTGAGGCCATTTCCTCTTGTCCTATCACTAGTTACTTGGGAGAAGAGGCCAACACCCTCGTCGCCACAACCCCCTTTCAGGTAGTTGTAGAGAGCGATAAGGTCTCCCCTCAGCCTCCTCTTCTCCAGACTAAACAACCCCAGTTCCCTCAGCCGCTCCTCATAAGATTTGTGCTCCAGACCCCTCACCAGCTTCGTTGCCCTTCTCTGGACATGCTCCAGCACCTCAGCATCCTTCTTGTAGTGAGGGGCCCAAAACTAAACACAGGATTCAAGGTGCGACCTCACCAGTGCCGAGTACAGGGGCACGATCACTTCCCTACTCCTGCTGGCCACACTATTTCTGATACTGGCCAGGACGCTGTTGGCCTTCCTGGCCACCTGGGCACACTGCCGGCTCATGTTCAGCCGGCTGTCAGCCAGCACCCCCAGGTCCTTTTCCACCGGGCCGCTCTCCAGCCACTCCTCCCCAAGCCTGTAGCATTGCATGGGGTTGTTGTGGCCGAAGTGCAGGACCCTGCACTTGGCCTTATTAAACCTCATACAGTTGACCTCTGCCCATCGATCCAGCCTGTCCAGATCCCTCTGCAGAGCCCTCCTACCCTCCAGCAGATCAACACTCCCACCCAGCTTGGTGTCATCTGCAAACTTACTGAGGGAGCACTCGATTCCCTCATCTAGATCATCTATAAATATATTGAACAAATATTAAGAACCAGCTAAGCTCTGAACTGAATGTCAGCTAGAGGACAGTTTTATGGAACACTTGTTCTGTTGCCAGTCCTTCGCTACTTTACGCCCTCTGTGTTCACTACTGTGGTTTCTTCTAATCCTGTATCTTTCACAGCCTTTTCCAGTGGCTTCATTGTGTTCCAGGTGGGGGTTGTTTTCTTTCAGAACCCCATTAAGTTAATGTTACTTGAGATTTTTTCATCCAGCAATGTCTAGCAGAGAGGCGGGAAAGTATAGCAGTATCTGTACGTGAAATCTGAGTTTATAGCAAAAACATGCATAGAACTAGCAAACCAATACAAATCACTTTCATGTTTTTGCTAATTGCAGCCTGTAAACACGTTTCTTTGTTCACTGCAACTGAAACACTTGCTTAAACCGTTATCAAATTGGTGATGCCACCCAGTGCAAGGAAGCAACGGTGGTATTTACTGCTGGTGACTGGCGATCCAGAAAGGCCAACTAGAATAGTAGTTAGTTACGTTTTGAGTGGGCTTCTTTTCAATGGCTCCAAAACTCTGCTTGTAGTATTACGGTGAAAGAATGTCCATGTCCTAGACCTATTTTTCCTGTATTTCTAATAGCTGAGTCTAATTATCACCATCTTCCATTTCAGGTGATATACTGTACATTTGGAAAAATGATACTTGTCCAAATTTAAAAGAATCTCGCTTAATATCACTGCTCAGGCAGCTTAGATTTAAAACTGGCTGTTAATTTTTCAATGAAAAGTTGAAGTCATTTAAAAGAAATGCTGGGAGGTAGAGTGTGTTTGTAACTTTATGCTGAACTTAGTGTTTAGTTTTGTATGCAGAAACGGTATTTTAAAAAGCCATTAATATCCTTTTTAAATTTTAAAAAATTGAACTTTCCTTTCTCTTTAAAAGTTGATGAAATATAGGGAAGAGACAAAACAGTTAAGTCATTTAACATTTTGAACATAATATGCCCAATTCACTATTAGTTGTACCTTTTTCCTAATTTATTTTGTATGTACAAAGCAAATACCTGTTTTGGAGATGACTATGTTTTACTCAAGCTTACATCTAAGAATGACACCTCAGAGTAAAAGGAAGGCATTCCTGGTAGGTGGTACTAGTTATTAATGCTGTTGTAATTGCCAAAATACAACTGTCTCAAAGCTCAAATTCTGGTCAGATTCAACCAGTCATTTTGGCCATATAGCAGCTAAAGGGAAAAATGTCAGAACCAGAATAATTGTAAAGCAGTTTAGGAACACCTTGCAGGAAGACAGAGCAGAGAGTAGCTATATCTGCATAAATAAAGGAATTGTATTTGCTAATAAAGCTCAGTTAACTTTCCCACGTATTTGTGCATGTAGGTAATACAATGGTATTTTATCCTCCTAGCACTCCTGTGCACAAGTTGGGATACTACAATGTAACTCTCACGTATTGCAGAGTTAACACCTGCAAGTACACCTGCGTAGTATCAAGAGCACCATAAAGTCAGATGGCTGATTGTTTAAGCAATTAAAGATGTAATTAGTTTCATAATTGAATTTTTTCTAGTGCAGTTTGAATACTGCAAGACAGAATAAACCAAACCATCTTTAATTTGACTTGATCTCTGTTCCAGCCCACTGCTTACCATATTCAGCAGCTGCCTAAAAAAGATAATAGTACCTCTTCCTACTTTCAGACAGTTAGAAACTCCCCCAGAAGAAAACCTAATCATCTTAATATGGAGGTGTGGAAAATACTTTCTTGTTACATAAATGTGTAGTATCATATTATATAGTATCGTTCTGCAGAACACTAAAAGACATAAGTAATTCATCACAGTTTGGGTTTGGCCAATTTTCAGAAGCAATTTGCTTGTACTTCTCAGAGTGTTTTTCAGACTTGCGCTGTTTTCCTTCCGTTCAGAGACAGAAGAATTCTCTACCCAGCGGGGACTGAGATGAGGGGTGCAGGGAGAAGTTGTTGTGCTGGTTTAGTTGATTGGCAAAGGACAACATGAGTGGTGAAGGAAGCTTATGAGACAACAGGGTAAACAGTATGTGTACATCAAAACCATCTAAACATACTGGGGGGGTGATTTCAGTGACAGTGCACTCCAGAGCATAGTGGTGTACCATGGAGTGGCTGGGATGTCTCTAATGCTCGTCAGTAAAGGGATCACAGCCCTTAGCACAGGAGAAAAGAATTACAGAGTAGTTGATCTGGGAAGGGACCAGTGAATATTGTTGAAGGACAAGCTGCCAGCTCAAAGCAGAGTCAGCTAGAGCAGGTTGCCCAGGACATTGTCCATTGGGGTTTTGACCTTCTGCAACCACACATCAAAAACTTGTCTGGGCAACATCTGTTAGTGCTTGACCACCCTCACCGTAAAATAGATTTACTTATGCTTCAGGGGAATTTCCTGTATTTCAGTTTGTGCCTGTTGTCCCTCCATTCACTGAATACCACTGGAGAAGAAACAGGTTCCATTTTTTTCCAGACTCCCATCAAATATTTGAGCGGAAGAATCACCTCTGTTGACCTGCTGACAACACTCTCCCTAATGTAGCCCGAGGTGCTGCTGGCAACCTTTCCTGGCAGGGCACATTGCTGGCTCATGCTGCACTTGACCACCAGGATCTGCAGGTCCTTTTCTGCCTAGCTGCGTTCTAGCAAGTCGTCCTCTGGTGCATAGGCTTATTCCTCCCCCATGCAGGACACTGCCTTTCCCTTTGCTGAATGTCTGAGATTCTGGAAGTCCATTCCTCCAGGTGATTGAGGTCCTTCTGAATGAAAGCACATCCATCTGATCTGTCAGCCACTCCTCCCAATTTTGGATGATCTTCAAACTTGCCAGTCATCTCATTGTAGAAGGCTATCAGGTTGCTCAGACATGATTACCCCTTTGTAAATCTATTCATACCACTCCCAATGACCTTCTTGTCCTTCATATTTTTGGAAATTATTCCAAGATTATTGGCTCCATCACCTTCACAGGGACTAATGTATGATCCCAGATCCTCCTCCTTGAAGGTGATAGGAGTGATACTTGCTCATGTCCTCATGAACCATTTCCTATCACCATTAACTTTCTAAAATTTTTATGGCCTCACAGTGACATCTGTGAGCTCCCTCATCACTCAGGGTTCCCAGCTCATCAGAGCTTGCCCTCACGGGTGAATTTGCATCTTCCTCTAACTAGTGCTCTCTGAATCTATTTGTTCCCTCTGTCATGCTTCTCAGTATCACAAGCTACACTTGTTATAGAAATCTGGATGCTGAAGCATAGTGGCAGATTGTAGCCTTACAAAATGCATTTGAGTAGAAGTAGTGAGGCAGTGTCCAGTGGTGTTCCATGGATAGGAGGACCTTCCTCTGCCTGGGTAACCTCTACTGGATGGTCTTTAAGTGTGGTGTTACAAACCACTCCAGACATACTGCCTAAGTACACTCAGTATGACTTGTAGACATAGTGACTCCTTTTTGTTAAAGGATGTTAGATTCGTGTACTGTTGCTGGTACAAAGTTGCAAGACTCCTTTCTGTAAGAGACTGCATCAGTTTTGATGCAAAGCTGTTCTCTCCTTTCCTCTACTAAAACAATTTGAAATGCTTTGATGTTTGTTCCGTGAAGCATGTAGCTTCATTCCAGGAAAGGGATGGTACTGGAAAAAGTATTTTGGGGTAGAGATGTCTAGGGGCCCGCTGTGCAGTGCAAGAGAATTCCATAAATGTGGGAGAATGTCTGTAACAAGGAGGCAGACACAGCTTAGAAAGCTTCTTTCTTCAGAGCTTTTGGAGTAGTCCTGTATACAGTGATGCCAGTCAATAGTCAATATTTGCTGTGTGATGGGTACAATGCCAGAATGAGAAACAGTCAGTTTGTTGCCAGATGCTTTTGTTATCGGACATGTTTTTCATGTACAAAACTAGGCTATGAGAATGACTTTGAAACTTTGATAACTGTTTCAGTTTTGATTAGGACAAGTATATGCACAAAATGTGTGTAACTTCCAATACTTCTTATATGCTAATTTTACATAGCTGACAGGTGGGTCTGTTGAGTTAGTGGGGGGAAAAAAAAAAAAAGAGTGAAGCCTCTTGGGTTATTTAAAATCGCATTGAAGTCAGATCTTTTAGAATAGTGATAGTGATTTGCATATTTATTTAAAATATGATGCTGTAGGGACGACCCTTTACAAAATACGTAATGAACAAATGCTTGTGCTGTCTGCTTGGGAGGTAAAGTTTTTTACTGTAGCAGATGTCAGCTAAAACTGACACGTGGTGACAATCTATTCCTTTCTGGTATAGTGCTTGTAACAGGGAGACTAATTTTAGAACAGCTGGCCTGCTCATGTTTTAAAATGCCTAGGTTTTTGGTTTTTTCCTTAATTTCCAAGCATCAGCAGTCGTTCAACTAGACCACTGTGTGTTTAAGGAGAATTGTAAAAAGGAGAATTTTAAAGGAGAATTGTATAAAGGCTACACAGATAATTTCATAACAGTATTTTTTTATTGTTTTTTTTAAAAAGGACTGAGGGGAAGGTGAGAAATTCAGTAGTACCGAAAATGTAGGTATCAAATGACTACTACTGTGTTTGGTTATTTTTACTTTGTAGTCATATTAGATTTGTAAGCCTTAGGTCCTTCAATGCTCTTATCACTTTTTTAATATTAGCCTTCTATTTTTTAAGTGAAAGCGTTATCTTATGAGCTTCAGGATGCTGGAGGAAACCTAGAAGTGCAGCTTGACTGCTATCTAATAAAAAAAAAAAAAAACAAACCCAAACCAGAAGGCACATGAGGAAAAACATCCATGGATTTTAAGTAGGTTTCATAACTGTTAGGCATTGCTCATGCTTTTAAAATATTTTTTGTTTGTTAGTACAACATATCAAAGCATAGAAAAGAATAATGCTTAAAACACTTGGGCAGGAGCAGTAGTCCTAAGCTGGTCAATGGTGTTTTCTAGAAGTTACAGCTTCAGTTTTATTTTTTGAGTTTCTGGCAATTTCATCTTGTTAGATGAAACACATCTGTATTTCTAGAGTCTGGATTTATCCTCTGATTTTTACAATGGACCTGTAATTCTGAACTCTGAAGTGCCGATTTAGGAGTTAGTGCTTTAAGATAGGATTTACTTACATCTCTCATTCGCTTTGTTAAATGAAAAGTTGAATTGCAAATCCTATAATAAGTTTACAAATCCTAAAGCATATGTAAGAATACTGCAAGAGATTTAGAAATCATAACATAAGTGTTAATAAAGTAATTTTTAGCTATATAGGTCTATACTCATTTCTAAGTCAAAATTTCTCTGATCCTAGCAGAGTTCATTCTTGAATTTGAATGGCTGTTCTGTTTTGGGTCGGGTTCTTTATGATTTGTTTCTACAGGACTTAAGTTCATTAAAATACTTTCTTTGTCTCAGTTTTTCCTTCAACTTCATAGACTAAAAAAAAAATTATAAAACATTATCCTCTGAACAGAGAGAGGAGTTGCCATTCATAGAAGCTGTTACAAAGATTGTTCCCTGATGGTAGTATTATAGCACAAATGGGCAACAGAAACTTGTATAAAGGTACTGTGAATTAGTAGAGATGTTTGTCTTATAGTATGCACACTTCACTGTGGACCAGTTTTTGAAAAGACAGGTTAATGTCTCACTGTAAGATGAGAAAAATCCTAGCTTTAATTTTTTTTTATTGTCTTTTCTTTGGATTTATTGTATTTTGAATATGAGTACTGTGAAGTCTGTATCTACCAAGGGTGCAGGCCAGACACTGGAACAGGCTGCCCAGAGAGATTGTTGCCCCGAGAAGATACCCAAATTCAGCTGGATATGGTCCTGAGCAGCTTGATCTAACTGACGCTGCTTTGAGCAGGGACATGGGGCTGGGTGATCTCCAGAGGTCCTTTCCAACCTGAGCTATTCTATGATTTGGTGAGTAGGTAACAAACTTTAGAATAAGTTTAGCCTAACAGCCAGATTTTTGTTGACACTGATATTAAAAAAATAATAATATAAGTGATCTGGGGCAGGATGGCCTAAAAGAACTTGGGAACTGTGACATGAAGCCAGAAAGCCCCAAAGTATACCTTATAGCATTCTCCCTTACAGTCCCACTGATAAGAGCTGGCCGTCTGTGACACTTTCAGAAAAGATATCTGTATGATAGGAAGGGAAACAAAATATTGGGCTAAATGAAAGAAATCAGGCCTGAACAGGTTCTGCATTGTCTTCTCATTTTCCGTGTTTAAATTCTGACCTAAGATACTAATCAACAAAATGAGATCTAAAAGTAAAATGTGATTTCTCAGAAGTATAATTTGTTTTTCCATTTTAACTAGAACTCAGCTTTTTTTGAATCAACTATTGTGGAATCATTTTATTACTTGAATCTACTACTGTTACTGACCATGTCATACGTTTCATTTCTTGGCCTTCACTTCGTAGTAAAGATCTTCAATCTTTCTGAGGATAAAGAACAAGATGCTGTCTGTGTTGGTGTATTGGGTTTGTGTGGCAAGATTTTGGTAGCCAGGGGTGCTACAGGGGGGGCTTCTGTGAGAAGCTGCTAGAAGCTTGCCCCATGTCTGATACAGCCAGCGCCAGCTGGCTCCAAGATGGACCCACCGCTGGCCAAGGCCGAGCCTATCAGCAATGGTGGCAGTGCCTCTGGGATAACAGAGTTAAGAAGGGGGAAAAAAAAACTGCTGCAAAAACAGCAGCAGAGAGAGGAGTGAGATGGGAGAGCAACAGCCCTGCAGACACCAAGGCCTGTGAAGAAGGAGGGGCAGGAGGGGCTCCAGGTGCCGGAGCAGAGATTCCCCTGCAGCCCGTGGGGGAGCCCATGGCAAGGCCAGCTGTGCCCCTGTTCCATGCTGGAGCAGATCTCCACCTGCAGTGTGAGGAGGGCCCCACACCAGAGCAGGGGGATGCCCCAAGGAGTCTGTGACCCCATGGAAGACCCACACTGGAGCAGGCTCCTGGCAGGACCTGTGAACCCATGGGAGACCCAGGCTGGAGCAGCCTGTTCCTGAAGGACGGCACCCATGGCAGGGACCCAGGCTGGAGCAGTTCGTGAAGAACTGCAGCCTGTAGGAAGGACTCATGTTGGAGAAGTTCATGGAGGACTGTCTCCTGTGGGAGGGACCCCAGGCTGAAGCAGGGGCAGAGTGTGAGGAGTCCTCCCCCTGAGGAGGAAGGAGCGGCAGAGACAAAGTGTGATGAACTGGCCACAAACCCCCATTCCCCATCCCCCTGCACTGCTCAGGGGGAGGAGGGAGAGAAAATTGGGAGTGCAGTTGAGCCCAGGAAGAAGAGAGGGATGGGAGGAAGGTGTTTAAGATTTGGTTTTAATTCTTGTTTTCCTACTCTGGTTTGACTGGTAATAAATTCATTTCCCCAAGTCAAATCTGTTTTGCTTGCGTCGGTAATTGGTGAGTGACCTTGCTGTCCTTATCTCGACCCACGAGCCTTTCATTCTATTTTCTCTCCCCTGTCCAGCCCAGCTGAGGAGGGGAGAGCTAGAGCAGCTTTGGTGGGCACCTGGTGTCCAGCCAGGGTCAACCCACCACAGTTGGTAGTATGCAACCATATAAATTTATCTTGGTCTCATATTAATAGGGGAAAACTTCCATGGCAGCTATTGTAATTGGCAGACAAAGGAAGAAGTGACTGATTCAACTGATTCAACATGTCCATCTAATGCAATTTCAACACAGTGGCAAGTATTCATTCATGACCCAATCTAAAGAATAAAAATAGCAGTAATTGTCTGAATTGGAAGAATCGGTGAATGTTTTCTGAGAGCTATAAGTTTAAAGAGAGGATTAGATGGATGAAATGTGGGTACTTATATTTTTATAGTCTGTAGAATGCAGACATTAAAGAAGGTTTCTCAAACAGTACTGGGTGCTGTGCAGTGAGGAAGATGACAGGATGAAATATATTTTAGAATTTTTATTAAGGAATTTCTGATACATGGTGAGAAATGTACTAGTTGGTTATATGACATACCCTGTAACACTTAATCATATTAATTTTTTCTCTGACTGTAAGGAATGGCAGTTCATAGATAGTTTTTGAGGGTACTAAAGGTATTATACTTTCTGAATAGGAGAGATATCCAGTGGTTCTGAGAAACAACGACAAAGAGAAGAGAATAAAAGAAACCTTGAGGTCCAATAGTGTTTGTATTAGCTACTGCACATCACAATAATCTTCATGATTCTTTTGTGGAGCAGGATCATGAAAAGCTACATGGAGGTTTTCTGGAAGGTCAATTACAGTGACCATCATACTATTCTGGTAGATGTCACAGTTACTACATGGTGTTCAAAGCTAATTTTTCAACCTGAAAGCAAGTTGTCACTCCTGGAAGAAATGCTTGCATTGCCCATTTTATTGCTCAAGACTTTGGGCACAGGAGAGCTGTTCTGAGCCTCAGAAATTTCTGTTTTCCCCTATGTTGTTCTAGCTAAGACAAATTCTTGTGAGTAAAGTAATTGTCTGACAGTCAGATTCATCAGTTAGGTTTTCTGAAATATGGGATTGCTTCTGTAGCATTCTGTATCAGTTCTACTATGTGTACTTTAAAATCTGTAGATACACATATGTTTACAGCTGCTTTTCTTAAGCCATGTCTGATAGCCTAGCAAAACTGAACTGAGTTATTAGTTATTACATGCACTGGTATCCCTATAGTAATTTGTTGTGATAAGAAGGTAGGGATCCCCACAGGAACTGTTTTTCACTTTGTAGACATGACTTTGCAATACCTAGATTCCCTGTCCTCCAGTAAGGCTCCAGACACCTACTGCTTAAATGGAAAGAAAAAAAAGTAATTACAAGGAGAAATGTCCAAAGACTTTGAAAGTGGTATTTGAATAGAGAACTTATCTGCTCCTTACTCCTGATCATTCCTTTTAAAGTTGGTTAAATTTTTGTGGACTTGGAAAATTGAGCAACTTAGGGTTCAGTTCCTATTGGCATGGCAACAAAAGAATTGCCAAGATCTCTAATGTTTAAGAAGAGTGATTTCTGCATGCAGCCTATTAATAAGGTTGTGTGGAGCTAACCTTCCTTCAAAAGGATGTTACTGTATCTTTTTTCCAACTTTTAAATACACATTATTGTAATATTATATACTTTTTACATTAAATTTGAATAATCAAGTTGATCATTGAAAGGGTATAGGAGACAATACAGTAATTATTGGGACAGGGAAGGGAAAAGGACACATTGAAGCTAGCTATAGTATGTACCTGTCAAAAATGGAATTGATGGTGATGTTTGACAACTGATCAACAAAACAGAGCAGAAAAAGTGGCTTAGGGGCACATTCAAAAACTATGGGACTTGAACTGCGACTCAGAAGCTCTTCAAGCTTTCTAGAAACTCTTCAAAACACCTTTCCAAGTCAAAGACAAATTACTGCTCCACAATGTTAAGTTGTTTTCCAACCTGGTTCTCTCCCTTATGGGCAGAATAATTCTTACAAAAATATTTATTCCTTTCACAGCCTTTTTAATATGTTTTCCTCTGCCAAGCTTTCTATAAATGATGTTATCAAGACTGCCTCTTTCTTAGACAGACATTGATTGTTGATAATTTATTAATTTTGGAGGCTTGTTTTACGTTGCTTAAACACATACTTATACCAACAGTACATCAATATTATAGTATGTAGTTTGTTTTAGAACTTGAAGTGAGCATGCATTACGCCCAGGTAACCGTTTGTTGGCCTCTGATGAAAATACAGTTTATTCAAAAAAAGTCTGTATTAATTTCTGAATGGTGTAGTATCCAAAATAAAGATAAACTCTTCATGAGCACCATTCAGAACATGTTGCTTCAAAAAAAGTCTGCGTAGCTAGAAGTCACTTTAAAAAGCTAGTGAAAGAAGTTTATATCTTTACATGTATATTTAAAAATATACATATATCTGTTTTCATATGCCATCCCATTGAATTTTTGATGCAGTAAAATGATTTATGGCATAATTACATTTTAATTGAATACTCATGATGTTTTTTGGTCCTGGTACAAATTTCATACTTGCTTCCTGGAGAAAAATCTAAGCATTACCATGGCATAGATGTTTTGTTTACTTTAATAGTAATGAATGTTTGATTATGTAAATAATCTGGATGCACATTATTTTAGCTAAAGGATATCCCTTCCATTTTAATGTGTTGCTTGTTTCTTACCTGTCATGGAAAATGGGATTAGAAGAATTCATAATAATGATACCTATTTTTTAATATTTTTAATATTGTCAAGCTGTCACTGCTGTACCAGAGTGTTATTGAATCAGATGAACTGTGATTAGCATAAGTCCAAAACAAAGTTATTGTATTCTTTCTTCAGTCATGCTTAGTTTTCTCTTCATTCTGCATCCTTACATTAAAGGGGATTTTGTTGTTTTTTATAATTCATAATTTTTATAGTTTTACTTAGCTCACGAACGGATCTATATTATGTTTATCTATGTCTTACACCAATTACATTTCATGAAAGTTCCAGTGGGATAAGGGACAGTAAGAGTGGGCTATTAATGATAGTATAGCTGTCTTCTAGTGATGTTTATGCACCAAGAAATCTCAAAGATAGGATTTCCACATGGTCTTTAGAGTTTGGTTTTGTTTTTTATTTTTAGTGGAAAATTTACTTTTAGTGGCAATTACAATTAATTAAAACAAGTTAAAGAACAAGATCATTTATCTTACAATATGAATTTGAACACCTAATAGCCAAGGTAAATGAGGTGGCCAAAAGATGTTCACGTGACAAAGATACCATCGCAAGTTTGCTAGTTATAGCTTTACTGAAAATATTTACAGTTTCAAAACTGGAGTGGTTTAATTAATTAATTATAAGTAATTTTTATAATAGAAATTGCCTCAAACTCAAAACATGTTGAACCTGTCATTTGTGAGGCTGAATTTAAACTCAAGTTGAAATTCTTAGCCTGCAAAAAAAGCAATAGAATAAAGCAGAGGGAATAAAAGAAACTGAATGTTTAAATAAAGATCTATAAAACATCCACATACAAACCTAAGGCACTAATGTGTATTGGACTAGATTTTGATGTGAGCTTGTTTCTGTTCCAAATATGAAAAACATGGATTTCCCTTTAGCTTGAACTTGATGGATTTTTTTCATATATCCACTCTCAAATAAGGTAGAAGAAAGAATCTGTGGTCTTAAATTTCAGTGAGGGAAAGGATTGTCTACTGAACTGCATTAGTAGGATATACCAAGCAATATCCAGTATGATTTAAGGCTTGAAGGAGCACTTTTGCAACTGAATTACCTTTCTTGTTGTAGCTGTGCCCAAACATTGTACCTCTGACTGGACGTGGATGCTAATTTCAGTACTAGTGCCTCTGGTGACTTGACTGTGAGACCACTTAGGTGGCTAGAAGTACAAATGGGTAATTAGAGCTATGATCTATTTAGGTAGTGTATAGCAAACTCTCCTACTTCTCTTTCAGGTTCTGCCTTCCTTGTTACTGTGCTTTGTATCAGATTCTGTAGAAGTCACATCTAAAAGGAGTGTACTGAAGGCAATATATGTTGCAGCTTCTAATAATACCTTTCAACATTGTCTTCCCGAAATTTATAATGATGCTCTAATTGTTATGGAGTACTTCCTAAAAAATGCTGATGACTCTTTAGTCTGTGATCTGATTGAGTTTGGTGGCGGTTCAACATCTTGCATGTGTAATTTGCAAAAACTAAGCTTTATTCAGTAAATTGTTCTCGACTAGAAACTGTTATGTTCAAATTGCCAAGCCTGTGCTCATCCAGAGCAGTTGTTCAATTCCCAAGGCATCTCTGCCACTTACTTGGCCTAAAGAGAGGAAGGAAATGCCTGACACCTGTGGAAGGAAAGCTTCAGTTTTTTTCAGAAATGTCACGCAAAATGTCAGGGCTGATAATATCAGGCCAGTGATTTGTATGTTCCACTAATGATGTGTTTTTCTTGTGCTTCCATCAGTATTTTTCTTTGAATTATCATCTAGTATATTTTACTTTTGTGTTGGTAAAGAAAATGTTAATGTTCCCACTGTTAAATGCTTGCTGTGGATTAGATCTTCCTCATCTTTTTCAATGCTTTTGATTGTTAACTTTTACCCAACTGCTGGATTTTTTTAGTGTGAGGGCTAACAATTAGAACAATACTCTAGCTGAGGCTGTGTGCTTGAATAACTGAGCTGTGAATGTAACCCTTGTAGGTGATTCATACTGCATAGTTGCTTTCAAGATAAAAACTTACTTGTGTACATGTGAGGGTACTGTTGCAAATTCTGTTTAGAAATCACAGTTTTTATGCACACTTGGACATTTCTTTTATATTCATTAATACTATTTAAAAGATGCCATTCAAAAATATGTCTACGTATTTTTGTTTCTGCTTTGATTTAATATAAGAGTAGAGTTAGTGGATGTACTAGTTCTTCAGGATATTATTACTGATGGTAAAGGCAGTCCCCTTTTAGTTTGCTGTACTGGAAAGTTTGATAATTAATAAGTGTTTTTAAATGTATTTACAATTCAGTCCTAACAATGATGAAAGGTAGTTTAGGGTTAAGATAACTTTGATTAAATTTATGATGTTAAAACTGGAGAACTAATTTCAGAATCAGTTATAAAATGTGTGACTTCAGTTAAAGGCGGGAAGTACCCGAGTTTCAGTTCATCTAAGAATAATCTGAATTATTTAAAATTAGAGGAAACTCCATCACCTCTAATTGATTTGAAAGTTTGGATTCTGTAGGTAACTTTTTTCAATGCCAGATTTCTTCTTAGCCTGTTCCAATAGTTAAATTTGCCCATGACCAACTTTGCATGTTTCTTATGACCTCAATGTGGAGATGCCCTGTGGTATTTTATTTTCATCTGATTTATCCCCTTGGCTGTGCATTGCTTTATCTGCCTCATCATCCTGGGCAATGATTCCTTCTTCTGTCCTGGTTTACAGATAATTTAAAGACTTGCTTCCTTCATTCTACACAGAAATAATAAAATAAAACATTAAAAGCAATTCTCTTGTGTCTTTCCTCTACTGTTTTATCCATAATTAATCTTCCAAGATAAAAACAGAGAGCAAAAGCTATTTTTACTAGCATGTAACATACTTTTATTTTCAATTCTATATCTTAACCGTCCTAAAATAATAAATCCATAAATGTAATATGTTACTTAAAATACCATTTTTACTGTACTTCATTACATATTTTGAAATCCATTCCTTAAAACTCTTCTTATGTACAATTTAAGTTAAATGTTGCTTAACGCTTAAGCTTAACAGCAGTTTTCACCAGGTTTCTTAGTGTGTTCGAGACGATTCTCTCAAAGACACTATTCCTTGCACCTCTGTATTTCAAATTCAGATAATAAAAATTAAATTCTAATGTGAAAATTGCAGTTTGACAAAATTTCTTAAAGCAAGCCTGAAATATTTGGAGACACTCATGAAACTCTTTGTATACAATACTACTGATAAAACAGTCCATATTCCATCTTGTAGGCTTTCACCCATATCATACTACCTATGATACTCTCAAAAGGTTATATTTTTCTTTCCAGGGAAAACAGCTGAATTATCATAAGGGAGATTTTTTTGTTGAAGTCAAAATCTGAATTCATATATACTTTGGCCCGTTAAATGGAATCCCTTTCTAAACTTTCTGATTTGCCCTTTCGTGGTTTATAAATAAATAATTACATTTATGATTGCATAAGCCTGTCAACAGATTTTTGTTGATGGTGAATATTGGTATGCTGTTAACTCCCACCTATTAGCCCACATTCCTCTAATCTAAGAAAGGTATTGTAAGTGTCTAAAATAATACGTAAGAAAGTAGTATCATCGGTGCCCAAGGTATGCATCTCTCTAATTCTGCTGGGGTTAATTTTGGATTATACAATTGGACTGTCCTTACCTGACATACAAAAAGTGCTTTTAGTAGGCTGAAAATGCACTGAAATATTTGTTACTGCAGAAAATACATATAACCATTTAATGGGGATACCTAATAATTCTAGGTATTCAAAATGAAATATATACTCTTAGATGGCAAGTGGAGGAAAAAAAATTGAAAACTTGCACTTACACAAACTTCAGGATAAAAATCTAGACTTCATTATAATGTAGTTTTCTGCAGTATGCAATACTATGATCTCTACAGTATAGCAAGTAGTGAATGTGTAATATTATTTTTGGTTAATTTATGGCTATAATACTGTTTCCCAAAATGAACTGAAAACAAAGATACACTGTGAGAGTTCTGCACGTATTTCAAATACTCCTTTTCCATTTACAATGGTCTTAAAAAAGAAATCAGTATTATTTCAATTCCAACTGTATGGTGATAAACTAAGTGGAAATTTTGGACATTTCCTTGATTAAGGCTTTAGTGGCCACAAGGAATAAGTATAGATCTTCAGAAATAGATGTTCAAGAATCTTCAGAAGAAAAGTCTTACTTTGACTCAGATTTTCTTCTGGGAAGCATATTTTCTTTTTCTCACGTTCTCGAACTGTGACCTGGGAATCTTTTATTTGACTGTGACATAACAGAACAACAGGTATAGAAGTCCTAGCCTGCTATACACTTCAGTCATGTAGCACCAGACCCATTCTTCACAGCTGCAAGGATTAAGTACTTGCTTTGTTTTGCACTGATTGCTAAGTGTATTCTTTAAGAACAAGGCAGCACTTCTTTTAAATAACCTCTCTCTCTTTTTAGTTCTCGGTAGCTTATTATATATTCTTAGAAAAGCTTAAAAATACTTTATCTTATCAGTTTTGACCTTTCCCATCTGGCAGTCACAATCATTGTTTGTGAAGAAAATTTAGCTTTGAAAGTTAAAAATGCCATTTTGGTGTTTGTGTTTTTATTTTTGAGGACAAAATATTATGCCTCTTGTACACCATGCAGATCACTCAACAGAATTCGTTACAGTATCAGTATGTCCACACCATTACATGTGTTGTTTGAAATGAATGGATAATTAGACAAAATTTGAGTTATACGTGTTAGGAAACATCTAGGCAACAATAAAATTTATTTCTTCACTGTCAAAGTACTTTACCTTTTAATTACCTCAAATAGGTTCAGTCCTATTGGTTAAGTGTTATGTCAGTGGCATGTGTTTTTCCATATGTTTGTACCAACATAGTATTGACAACTCAGAGTTCTTTTGTCCCACACTTTACTATTTGATGTTCGTTACTACTTCACTTGAAAGGTAACAGAATTTATTCCTTCAGCTAAACCTGTGTTACATATAAACTGTATTTGCAAAGATTATGTAATTGTATTCAGTGAAAAATGAGGAGGACTTTAATTTCTTTGTGAAGAAAGATTAATCTATACAGTAAAAATTTCAATAAAAACCTGTCATTCCTTTTTTATAGGATAAAAATAATGGAGAGGTGCTAGGACTGGAGATGCAGTCTAAAGTTCTGTCCATTTTGAAGTTTTTAGGAGTTTTCAGTTCACTTTAGGGTCAGAATTCAACCAGAATTTTCCACCTCTGAGTTACTGCAAGGTCAAGTTAAGAGAGAGAAAAAATGTCACATCTGTGTAGCTGGTGCAACAGCATCTCAGAAAATGTTTTGAAGTTGCGTGTTTGGGAATTAATTCAATTTGCCAATGCATGTCCACACATCCTTCTCTCTTGTCATTACCTCTACTTAGATTTTTTCTCTATTATCATACAGAGCCAGTCTTCCCTTTGGATTAGATGCTGTTTCTTATTTTCATACTAACTGGTAAGATTTAGTAAAATCTCACTGAAATACAGAGGGAACTCATTCTTTTCCCTTTGAAAAAGTTATTGAGAAATATAGCAGTTGCAATATATCTGATTTTAGTTTTTAGTCCAATGCTCAAACACTATTTTGTCTATAGCGGACTCTTATTTTTGATGTACGCATATTTCACTGCTGTGGTGTAAAATATTTCAGACTATATTTATCCATCCACTCCTTGGTGGGATCTGCAATACTGCTTCAAGAAGGGATAGTAAACTGTAAGACCTGGCTAAACTCCTTTAGTCTTGTTAATAGCAAAACTGCTGTCTAAATTAGTCTCTGTTTGACTAGGCAAAATTTCAGCTGAATTGTGTCCTTCCTTATACTGCTTGCTTGTTTGTGTTAAAAACTTCTACCAGTAAGCATTTTGAAGACATTAGCAAATGAAGGCTCATTTTAGTCTGTCATTACAAACGACATTTTGCTATTTATTGTCCATTACTTGTTATTTACTGTAGACTAAGCCCCACAGTTATTTGAAAGAGAATCTTTTGTTGTCAGTAG
The DNA here is from genome assembly GCF_964289735.1 of Phaethon aethereus. Lineage (NCBI taxonomy): Eukaryota > Metazoa > Chordata > Aves > Phaethontiformes > Phaethontidae > Phaethon > Phaethon aethereus. The sequence continues at coordinate 21,729,732 of NC_138585.1, read as the reverse complement.
CATTCTCTGTAGAACTAGTAAGTTTTCCTTGCTACATCTGCTGCTTTAATCTACATTTACTTTTATACTCGCTGAATATTATTCCTAGTTTGAAGAGACAGTTAATGCTATCCTAGAGGTGAAGTATTTTCCAAACACATATTTATTTTGCATGGAAAGATAACTTTTTATATTTTTTCTAATGCAAGAGCAGTTATTCTTCTGTTCATCTCCATGTAGCTTGTGATTTATACTTCTGGTTTCTTTATTAAATTAAAAAAATATCTGTCAATTGTTTTTTAGTAAATTGTATGTTTTTCTTCTGAAATTATGAACTAAGGTAATGAAGTAAAGAGAATCACCTCTGCCTTTCGAGTAACTGTTGCCAAATTAAGGTTATCTTATAGCTGGTAGAGGTGCTATACTGGTGCAAGATAAACGGAATCCCTTGCTTTAGGAAGGAACAGCTGTAGAGATTAATATTGTTGGGTCATCTTGAGATATATATGAACACCTGCCCTTGCCATGTTCCCATTTAACCATTGCAACTGTTATCTGTAAACCATTCATCAAGTAGCCCCGCCTACTTATGAAAAATGTATTACAGCTCTTAACCACAAAAGGAGCAGTGAGGATATTAGTATGTAATAATTTTGATATCTGATAAATATTTATTCAATTCTCTTAGGAACAAAAGAAATAGTTTCAATATCAGCATTTGGTATTTTCTATTAATTAATAAATTAATATTTTAATTAATAAGTGCATAATGAATGCTTTGGCATCTTCTGAGTGTTTGAACTTTAGCACACATTGTCTTATGAAGATCTTTAAGAAAGATTGCACATGAAATGCTGTTATGTAACTAAATCCTATTTTATCCAAGTCCTGTATGTTTCAGTAGCATTACACTGAAAAAAAACAGAAAAAACACAGCAAAGCTGTTGTAATTCATCCTAATAATGAGCACAAATAATGTAGGAGAAAGCATTTTAGTATTGCAAATTAACATTTGATTGCTTGAAATCCTGCTTGAAAAAGCCTGTATATTTAGTGTAGATAATACCAATACACCACTACGCACACTGTTGCAAAATAATTAACAAATCCAGCTTTACTCAGTTAACCTGCCATTTGAAAACAACCTGAGGAGAAGTTGGGCTTTCAAAGTACCAAAAGTATTTAATATTGTATTATAGTTTTATGGAGTTAATTATTTTGAAAGTATAGTAAAGATCATGTCTGAATGTCAGCCTCAGATTAATTACCTACACAGTAGCAACCACATATAGATTTTCATTGAAATATGGTTAAGGATTCAACATCATTCTCAGAAATTAATTTTTTAAGTCCTTATTTCATTGAACATCAACATGTTTTTTGAAAATGAGCATTCCTCAAAATATTTTAGGCTAAACACTATACTTCCAGTTGCATTTTCAGAATCTTGACCTGCGAATGTTAATATGATTATTTGTTCAGTCAGTCATAAGCCAGTGTAAATTGACTGCAGTAAAAATGTGGTAGTTTATAACTAGTAAATGATCTGATCCTGTGACTGTGAACATACATTCAGACTATACAGCTTTTGTATCACAACACTATACTGTATTACCTGAAAAAGAAAGATTAACTATCTTAATGCATAACAATATTTATGTTTGGGGTCAGATGCTCAGTAATAGTTATCTTTTAAATTTATATGCCATTGAGTCCTCCTGAAGTAAGCAAGGGACTATGGATTATTGAGAGACTTTGGGTTGAAACTCTGAGGGCTTGACAGCCTCTTGCTATGAAAGGGAGGCACAGGGAAAGAAATCTTACTATGAGGTGACTAAAGAAAGCATTTCTTAAGTGGCATGTAAGAAACCTTAGGTATTACTTAGATAGACTTTGAACTGGTAAAGGCATAAATACATAGAAAAGTCTCCATTGTCACTATGTTTTCTATTAGCCAGTCTGTCAAATAACTAAGCTTGACTCAACTCTGGATTTTACTTAAGAAATCACTCATATTAATGTGGAGTGTGACAATCCATTTATGTTAATACAGGTTCTACCTACAAATCCAAGGAATATAGAACTCCCCCTTCCCACAGTGCATTTCTAATCCTTATTCGCTAAATGTGACAGCTTACCTGGCATACCCGATTTCTTTATCTGAGTGTCCTGTGTAGAGTTACAGACACTTTCCAGAACTTATTTTACAAATGAATATGGGTGAGCTGCATACTAATCCTTAGTATTAGCTTCTAAATGCAGAGTCCTATTAAGTCTGAGCTACCTAGTTGCTGGAGTATTACTGATGAAAATGTTGCCAGAAGTCATTTGGGATTCTCTTTCCACTTATACAGCTTTGTAATATAGCCATGGCAGGAACAGGGCACACGTGAATTGAGTTAGGTGCCAAGTTCCAGTTCCTTTGCCTTCTGATGACATTGATCCATAGATACCTTCTTGACATTCTCTTTTAAAGTACTATTTACTGAAAAAAGTTATTGTGATTAAATATATTGTCCTGGCCTTGTTGTGGATCATTCTGCAGATAAGCAATTTACCTAAAGAGATTGGATTTCTGGGGGGTTTTTTGGCTTTTGCATTTTTTCCCCATTTCATTTTCAAGAACAAGGTTGAGGTTGCTGTAGAATATGGAAGAACTCACTGTGGTTTGAGATTAAAATTTGATGTTAATATGCATATATTTGACCATTAGTGAAGAGACATCAAGAAGATGTAAATCTTCTTGACCACTTTCTAGAGAAGTAATCCTTGACCATCTTATTTCCTCTGCCTTTTAAATATTTTGGCATCAGCCTTTCTATTCTATTCTCCTCTGATCATGCTTGGTGTATAGTTAAATGCATATCATGTAGTTCAATGACCATTGAATTTACTGCGTGCCTTTTGTTGGTTTGGTTACTTCAGAAGTTAGAATGTGCTGTTTCACTTTACAAGCTAGAAATGTTGGATTGATGGGTACCAGAATTACTATGTTGTTCTGGATATGTCTGTTCAAAATTGCAAAAGATTTTCAGAACTCTTGTGGTGAAAAATATCTTACTGTGTGTAAACACACTTAAAGGTACAGGATTTTTTTAATGTAGTTTGTTAACATTTTGTTCTGCTTTCCTTTGGAAGATCTCGAAGTTCTTAATAGTAGCAATAGTGCATAATTCACAAACGTAAGTAATGAACAATGAAATAACTATTATACTCCCTTGTCACAGGATCTGAAAAAATTCAGAGGTTAAAGTCTGATTCTGCGTGAAAGCACTCGCTGAGGGTTGCCATTAATTTCACAACTGCTGAATTAATCCCAAACAGAAACATATTTAGTGTTTTTACCAGATTAAGCATTTTTCTGGATATTAGTCTGAATTCTGCATGTTTCTTACAGTTTTTAATAATAGCCCTTACATGTAATGAACCTGAGCAGAGCAGTAAATAGTTGTATATTGCTTTTTGTTGAATTGGGGATTTGCAAGATTGCTTTACTGAATTCAATCTCTTGTGTATTTTCAGGAAAATTGAAAAGTTTGCAGTTACATTTTTTTCTTTTATCACTTTAACTTGACTTTTCTTTAAGTTACTGTCATAATTATGGGTCAAGTAAATGAGTGGAATTCCAATGCAAATTGGCATAGCTTTACTCTTAGCACACATAGATCACTTTTGGTAGCTGTCAGAAATTTTATTGTAATCTTATTGCTTTAGAGTTTGACTAAATTTATGATTTGTATACTGAGTTATAATAATTATTAAGTTGAGGTAGTTAGTCATTTTATCAGATTATGATTTGACAAGAACCTCTCAGAACTTGTTTAATGTCAAATACTTGTCCCAGAAGAAACGTCTTTACTTTCCGCAAAGCCAAAGTGTGACTTTACTCTTTCACATAATACTGTGTACTATCCTTAACTTTTTTAAAATGTGCCTTTTCAAAGAATTGCCAGAGTGGTTTGACGAAGGTTAATGTCACAATAACTAATCCATACTGTATTTGTAATTTAATTTCCTCTTGCCATTTCAAGGTACATGTACACTCTTTTTCAGAAATATTTCTGCAGGATTTTAGGGCAGGGCAACCCAATTGTAATTGCAAGACTGACTTTATACATAAGCCAAGCCAAATAACTGGAAAATTGTTCTCTAAAGAAGTTTGCATACATAACTGAACATCTAATTTTGTGATTAAGCTGTACAGGTGTATAGATACTTGAAGTTTCATCAATACAGGTCCTGTACTATCTAATTATATGTACAAGGGAATCCCAGAAGGAAGATAAATAATAGCCTGTAGCAAATTTATATTAATATATTAAATAATTTGGGTGATTGATTGTTTCAGGTTTCCTTTTTCTGTGTTTCCTCTTAGCCTTTTAACACTTCTCAAGAGTCAGTGCCACTCTTTCAACTGCCACTTGTAAGTAAGATTAGGTTTTTGTGAGAACTGCATCAAGTAAGGGACCAGATTTTTTAAACAGGACTTACTTTCTTCATTTCTGTGTTTTCTGTTAAATTGGTGCAAGCAGAATACACAGTCTTTTTCATATATATCTACTTAATTAAAATGCATTTAGCATCATCTCAACAGCTAGTTTTGTGACTGTGTACTCAGCAGTAATGACTGAGGTGAGTGTGACTGTCAAGAAAGTAATGGAACATCTTTCAAATACCCTCTCCATGCTTAGTCCTAAGCTACATTTTCAGTTCATTTTTAGAGGTTACCAGGACTTAGAATTGCTTAACCAGATTAAACCAAAACTGAATAAAATTTAATTTTTGTTAAAATAGAGTTCTAGCAAAAGTACTAGTTTGCGCTTTTTCATGTAGTAAATTTTTGTAAATGTTTGTTTCACAGCATTTAATATCTTTTCCACATAATTACTGTATTGGTCTTTGTGTAAAAGCCACACATGAAGTAAAAGCACAGTAAAAAAGATCAGCTGTGTCTGCAGGCTAAAGTAGTATTTTTTCCCTTCTGGTCTGTTATTACTTAAATATTAGACTTTTCTATAGTTGAGCTGCAGGCAGTGAAATGTAATTATGAATTGGTAACCAGGAATCATGTTAAGGAATACTTGAATTTTGGCCTTGTAATGAACTGTGATGGACAGCTAAACTGTTCAGTCAGTTCCGTCTCGCTGACTTAAGTGCTCTCATACAGCATACCATAGAATCATAGAACGGTTTGGGTTGGAAGGGACCTTGAAGATCATCTAGTTCTAAAGTCCCTGCCATGGGCAGGGACACCTTCTGCTAGACCAGGTTGCTCAAAGCCCCATCCAACCTGGCCTTCCAGGGATGGGGCATCCACAGCTCCTCTGGGCAACCTGTTCTAGTGCCTCACCACCCTCATAGTGAAGAATTGCTTCCTTTTATCTAATCTAAATCTACTCTTCTTCAGTTTAAAGCAGTTACCTCATGTTTGACAATGAAGTGTTCTCTGCAGTGGGAAAATAATATTTGATCTTGGAGTGTCTATAAATATTTTTTCTGAGCAGAAAACAGATACCTGAGGACAAATTGCAGCTTTCTTACAACACTATTGGCAGGAAATAGTTTATTATAAAACTGCAAATGCTAGTTTGCACACTTGCATGAAATACAGCACCTGTGACAATAAAGAATCATGTTGCATATTGTAGAGGCAATCACGTAATACATTAGGTGTCATTTTAGCAGAACAGTGCCAATGGAATGTGCAAATGTGGCATCTGTTTATTTCTACTAGTACTGAAAAGAGGTGAAATGATGTGGAAGTGATGATTACAAGTGATACATTCCTCTTAAGAAAATAACTGCTTTAACCCTTGTTGTTATAGTAGGCCATGTGTTCTTTCTATTTGTATTTCTTTGTTGCTTTCAGCGAACCATATTTCTGTATATTTGTTTGTGCTTTTGCCAATCAATATGATGGAGTCAAGAGCATCTATTATCTACTGTAAAGTTGTGGTGGTAGTTTGCCAGCTTTGTGCAACTTCATACAAAAAAAATCCGTGGAACTGAATTGTGGCAGTAAAATAGTAGAATCAGAATAGAGGCAACATTGAGGGTTAGACTATCAAACATATTTTGAAATAAGTGCTGAATGAACTTTACAATAATGACTAAGTAAGGCAGGAGAGTAAAGCTGTGTCTTTCCTATGGAAAAATTCCTGGGTGAGGCTTGTGTTAGTACAACAGCACATCGGAGCTTGTTTACCCACAGGTAAGATTTATTTGTCCAGACTATGCTCTCCAGAAACAGGACTATGCTGCTTCTAGTTCTGGAGTAGTCACTATCAATGGCAGCTGGAGGGGTCTCTATTTCATGTGACATGGGGTTTGTGTGTGTGGGTGTGTGTGCACATGCGTGTATTTGTAGGCCATAATAAAGTCTGTTTAGTTAGTTGTGCCTCACAGTGTCTCAGTTATTGAACCAGAAGCCTGTATTGAGGGGATTTTACCGTTAAGACCCAGAAACACGCACGAGTTCTGAGTCCCAAGTACTTTTAAAATTCATGTGTGTTTCTGTAGATCTAACTTCAGATATTTCAAGAGTCTTCTTGATAGATGTGGATGCTGTGGGTCTTTGAAACCTTGAGGTCCCATCTTCAGAGACAGGGTAGTCCCTGGAGACATCACAGGAGCATAAACTTTAACCCATTGAAAGGGAGAATGTTTATTAGCACCACCTACATTTATGAAGTTTTCAAGATACCACCATTGCAAATACCTGTAACATTGATGAAAAAATGAAATAAGGAATGTTGTGCTTGATACTGACCTGTAGCATTGAAGAGCTCTTCTTCTTGATACAGGTTTTGCAGATAGTTTGATTAAAATTTCTTCCATGGACCTGCGTGTTTTTAAAGAAGAGGACGGTCTGGTCCATTGTGTTTTCAGCTTGTGAAAGCAATTTACTTGCTGCAAGCTCTCTGCTAGTACTTACAGGAAAGTAGTGGTGAATCTGGAGCATCTTCCATAGCATATTATTATAGGTCCCTTCCAACCCTGAGATCCTATGATTCTCTTCCAGTACCACTCTTTTTATAAAAAAAAAAAAAAAAGGAAAGTTGCCTTGTGTTCAGTGGTTTAGTTGAAGTGCAACTGCTATGAAGAGTAAGATTTGCATAGGCATTTCTGTCAGTCTGTATACATTCTATATGCTTCTAGAAATCATTTAAAATTCATTAAACTTCAGGGTAACAGTCAAAATGAAACTAGGTATGTATTGATTTCTTCTCTTGCACTGCTCTTTTGGGATTCTTCTAACCTATGTTTACTTTGCTGTAAAAATAGAAGAAAAAAAAAATGTCTTTCCCAATTTGCCTATGACCTGAGCGAGCTCTCCGTGTTTAACTCTATAGAAAGAAACAAAGGGCAGTTCAATTCTGTAGTGTCTTTCTAGTCTTGCAGTAAGAAATGAGCTAGGAAGAGTATGTTCTTTGAGGGAGCTGTAGAGAGTCTTGCAATAATAATATATTTGGCAATAATATCCATTTGTATTTGTGGAACTATTGTTCTTAAGCATTTACTTGGAAAATAATCCTAAGTAGCATTTTTCAATAATAGATGTAGGAATTTATGTTAATCATTGACTTACAATTTAAAACATGACCTGTAAAAATAATATTCTGAAATGATGCTGCTACTCTACCCTTCTTTAACAAGAAACTACTTCTTTAAGTATTGCTTCATTTTCTTTTTTGTTTCAAATTTTCCTTGTTCCTGATCTTGCTAACTCAAATTGTCCTTGAATTTCAGGGGGGTTAGCCTAAACATTAACTAGCCCCTCAACTCTGTTATTTCAACAAAATTATTTATTTTCAATGCTCATCTCGGGTAACACAGGCTCAGTTGTGTACATTATCTCAGTGAGGATGCAAAGCTTCTTACAAGAGGTGATTCAGGAATCATTTAGGGCCAAGGGCTCCATTTGGAGTTTTGAATGAATATTCACATACAGTGCACTCTTCTGCGCAAAATAAAATCCAGCTCTCATGGGTGTTTGTAATAGCCTTCTGAAACTGAATACAGCAGTTACAGTAGTCAGCATGAACATAATAAAACATTGCAAATACATAAGCGAGTTATTAAGTAATTAATTAAATGCCAGCATTTATATCTCTGAGGAGCACTGCAAGTAGATTATAGTTTATGTCTCTGTTCTGTAATCCAAGAAACAAACCACTGTATGTTACAAGGATTTCCAGAGATTGAGAATTTTAGGGTTTTCAGAGCATAGCTTTTTCTCCACTCTTTACTATAAACAGGATTAATTAAGGATCTATATCTATATCTTCATTCTAGAAAACTGTCATTGGAGCTTGACTTGACAGGATTTTTTTTTTCTTCAGTAATTGTAATCAAATTATTACTGGTACATGACCAAATTTATCTACTGTACCTAATCTTGCAGGTGGACTATTAATAAATTAAAAATGAACTCAGAACTTGGAACTCTTTCATTGCGATTTGGCTTTTTAAAACTACTGATTCTTCTTCTCTGTATTTACATATACTTCAAAAATTGGGTGCAAGCACTTTAGAACAAGGTGCAGCCAGATAGAGATTTTTTTTTTAACTGCTCATGTACCTTTGATATATATAGTCAGAATTTAACCTGAAAATTAGCATCGCTGCATTTCCAATAGCATGCTCCACTAAAACAAAGTTAAATGGTATTAATATACTTTGAATTAATAGGCATGCATTATTAGTAGATTTATCTTCTCTTTGAAATTTTTTGACGTTAAGATCATACTAGTAAAATTAACACTGCATCTTCTATATTATTTGAATGTTACAGTTAACCCTGCTAAAACAGAAGGTACATATTAATTTTGTATCGTTTTCAGACAGAATTGTTAGAGGCTTTCTTGGTTTTAAACTCTTTTCTTTAATTATCCTGTAATGCCTAAAAGAAGTTGCAATGATACTGTAGCACATCAGGGATGCTTATTACAGCATAATAGGAAACTATTAGCTGGGCGCTAATATTTTCCAGTTAATTGTTTTTCAAGGAAGAAACACAACAAACCAGCACTAGTTTGTATCTGAATCCCTGGTTATCTCAAATTCCCAAAATGTTATGTTTTTAGATACAGAGTGGTTTTTTTTTTAAATCCATGTATTATTATGTGTGGGGTCTAAGTTATGAGGTAGAAGCTGTATTGGTACTTCAGATGGATGAAATAAGTGCTTTTTGACTGCAATGCTTTGCATCATCTTGGGGAGACACTTGATTCAGACAGCTGTGTCCCTGATAGCTTAAGGATTAATGGTCCAGAGTATACCATTAGCAGTGTATACATATCTCTACCTATTTCATTCGTTGTGCATGGAATTAGGGTCTGCCATGACTGATTAGCAAACATTTCAAATCCCTAATTGCTTGCTTTATCTCAAATTCAGAAGAGGCAGTGCACCCATTTCAGGCTTCAGGGTTGCTGTTCTGCATGCAGCTCAGCACACCAGATCACTGTGCTGCCATCCAGAGGGACCTCAATCACCTGGAGGAATGGGCTGCCAGAAATCTCAGGAAGGGAAAGGGAAAGGCAGCATCCTGCACAGGGGAGGAATGAGCCTACGCACCGGTAGCCATTGGGGGATGACTGGGTGGAACACAGCTTGGCAGAAAAAGACCTGCAGGTCCTGGTGGTCAAGTGCAGCATGAGCCAGCAATAAGCCCTGTCAGCAACGGTTGCTGACAGCATTAGGAAGAGTGCTGACAGCAGGTCAATGGAGATGATTCTTCCTCTCCACTCATCACTGGTGAAGCGACACCCAGAGTGCTGGGTGCAGTTTTGGGCTCCCCTATACAGAAGGGACGTGGACATCGTGGAGCAAGTGCAGCAAAGGGCCATGAAGATGACAAAGGGATTGGAGCATCTCACGTAGAAGAGATGCTGAGAGACGTGGAATTGTTTATTCTTGAGCCGAGAAGACTTGTGGAGATCTTATCAATGTGTGTAAATACTTGATTGGAGGTGGAAGAAGTTGGAGCCACTTTCTTCTCCAGCGGTATTCAGAGAACAGAGGAGGAAACTGAAATACAGGGAATACCCCTTAAACATAAGGAAAGATTTTGTATGGTGAAGGTGGTCAAGCACTGGAAGAGGTTGTTCCAAGCATTTCCATGCTTGGAGATGCTCAGAACCCCACTGGGCAAGCTGCTCTAATTGACTCTGCTTTGAGCCGGCAGCTTGTCCTTCAACAATCTCCACAGGTTCTTTCCAAGCTCAACTGTTCTGTAGTTCTGACATTGTCCAGACTGCTCTGTTTAGGGGCCACGAGCAGTTTTCATATAATATCTGGACAATGCCCTTTGTTTGTCTCAGTCTTCTCTGGTAATTTTGTATGAGAATATTATCTTTTCCAATGGGGATTATTTTCATAACTTTTGCAGATGATGGCATATTTGCAGTTCAGAGATCCAATATGGAAACTTGCTAATTTCTCTGAGGAGAAGCTTAACAGATGGCAGTCAAACGAGAAAGTAAGGGATTGTAATTTTTTTTTTACAAGTAAAATGTTACTATCTACAGTTATGAGCTAAGAACTTTGCTGATAAGAAAACAAATGTGGCAAGAGAGAGTGACAGAACTATGCAGAATGAGAAGAGAAAGCAATCTTGGCCATCCTGATTTGACATTCATTAACATAGTATAGAGACAAAAAAGGAGGAAAAAAAAAACCCAAACCACCAAAAAAACAGTTTTCTACCTTAATACCGGAATGCAACACATATATAATTGTTACTTTAATCAGAGTATTCATAGAGAATAAAACTAAATAGCTCATACACCACTCCAGAAATGTTCCAGAATATCAACTGAACAGTAATCATTATTGAGGCCTGAGTCAACAGGGCATATGTAAACCACCATTTTTTTACAAATGAACAGATACCAAAGACACTGTTGGTTTGCTACAACCCTTGAAGGAACCAATTATATATGTACAAGGCTGATTCAATGTATGTGCTGCGATTCAGTATTTAAAATAGTCCTTGGGCTGACAAGGGGTTTCTTGTTGCTTTTGATTGTGATTACATAGTTGTGTGTATGCAAGCATCTGTCCATTAGGATCTGACCTGTGATTAACGTCTCATTTCTGATCAGTCATTACTCAACTATTGCATGATTATGATAGCTATGATAGATTTACCAGTTCTTTTATAAACCAGACCCTAACACAGTAACATTTTTTTTTTCTATGTGAGGATTGTATTATCAGTCTCTGATTTTTTTAACATTAAGATGAGGTGATGCTCCCTTACAAATCAAAATAAAAGCTGTTGTTTGGGTTTTTTTTTTAAAGAAAAACCCTAGAGAAAATGGAAGCTTTTTTTTTTTTTTTAACTGTAAGTAGCTTTTGAATTGATGTGCATATTTAAGTGTCATTCTGTGTCCTGTGCCAAGAAACAGTCACTTTGTGTCCTAGATGACAAGAGTGTCCTCTGTAATCGTGGTTTGACAATACAAGGCTTTGGGACAATTGGAGCAATTCCTGCCACGCATCTACCTCCTTGTCCCAGCTTACCTCCTACTCTGCTGATTTATCCGTTAAGAGCACTGCTGTGACATGGGTTGGGGAACTGATCTAGCTTTAAAGAACTTCAAGAAAGTTCCCTGATCTGGTTCATAGTATGGCTGCTGACGGCCACTGAAACAATTCTGCTGGCACAATTAATGGCACTGCAATGTGGGGAGAGGAATAAGTAACAACCTGTGGGAAAAGGGGGAAGACTTCAAACCCTCGGATGACCCCATATGTCATCAATCTGAAGCCAAAATGTGACTTTTGATGATTTCGAACAAATACGGAAGAATAAATCAGAGAGCTATGTTATTGTAAGAAAAGCATAGTGTATGACAGATAACATATGCAATTTTATTTCATGTTTTCCACCAAATATATACAGACACCACATGATTCTGAGTCATTGCAGTGTTCACTTCATGCTATAAACAAAATAATTGGTATCCTAAACCTGTCACTTTCAGTGTTTTCTTACAGATTTTCTATTTCCATTCCATTCCTTGTAGAGTGTTATGGGGCTTTTATTATTTTTAATAACAATAAATCTCATTATTGTGGGTAAACAGGATTCCATGCTTGTTCATAACCAGAATAATGATGGCATATGTAACTTGATGTATATTCTGGCTGCTGCAAACATATTTCACCTTAAGCAAGACAGTTATTTTACTATTTGTAGTCTTGATCATCACTGAAGGGAGAGAAATCTGTATCAGTGTCTCACTTCCATGTTTGTTGTTTGTTTCGTCTACAGTGGCCATCACCAGTGTCAAAAACCAAGGTTTATTTCATGAGGGAACCAACTGTAAGACCAGCCCATTAACTCTTGAATGTGCCAGAAGTTTCTTATTTCTTGAGGTGATTAACAGGAAACGTAATTCATACAGGAGGTGCTTTATATACTGAACATGATGTCATATGGTCCAGAATATCCCTTTGGTCAGTTGGGGTCAGCTGTCCCAGCTGTGTCCCCTCCCAACTTCTTGTGCACCCCCAGCCTACTCGCTGCTGGGGTGGTGTGAGAAGCAGAAAAGGCCTTGACTCTGCCTAAGCACTGCTTAGCAGTAACTAAAATATCCCCGCGTTACCAACACTGTTTCCAGCACCAATCCAAAACAGCCCCATACTAGCTACTATGAAAAAAATTAACTCTATCCCAGCGAAAACCAGCACAGAAAGCCACCTGTCAAGCTTAGTACATCAGTTTGATTTGTGTTCCCTCATGCACACATATATACATACATGCTTCCCTCCAGATTACAGTTCAGGAACATTGGATAGTTAATAATCTGCGTAATATATTTTCTCGGAGCAACAAATAGGTACATTTCAAACATAGACTTGCGGATACAGGATTCATGAAGTAGTTTTACTGTAAGAGAAAGATTACAAAAAAACTCCCTCCAAATATATGTCTGATACTTACTATTTTGAATTATGCAGTAATTCTGAACATCAGAGCAATCACTTCAAGCAGTTTTGTTGAATTCTGTTTCATTAATACCTCTACATATTTTAGGAAAATATATCAACAATAAATTTGTTGTAGAATTATTTTATCATATTATGTTTGAATCACTAATTTGGTGCAAAGATGTAAAGTTTAAGCAAGAATTGCAGTATTTATTTTTGTAGTACTTAATAATACTTACTATCCAATTTAAGATGCGGATAATACGGTTGCAGCAGTTTGTGGTCAAGTTTTTGTGTGGCTAAAGTTTTGGAGTGTTTCCAATTTTTTTAGCACTGATTATTTCCCCACACATACCCTTATGGTGTGAAGTACCGATGTTCTTAATTTTAATGAAGATAGAAGATGCCAAGAAGGTGTTTCGGTATCAAGGATACTTCAGACAGGATCCCGAATTAAATACCGAAGTTAGTTATTTAAGGCACTGGTTTGAATTCAGCATGCATGCGAAGACCAAATTGTGCAGAAGCTGAAATTTATGATTATTGAATTTTTAAAATAAGCTTATTTTAAAGTATTGAGGGCTATTTATTGTCTTGTAACACATACAATTTCTGTCAACCGTTTCCAATATCTTCCACCACTGTCAAAAGGAGGGATAGTAGTTTGTGTGTCACATGGCCCAAACTGCTGTCCGTTAGTGGAAAGTTTCTTTCAGTTCAGTAGAGAAATGAGTATTTGCTAACACGGGAAGAACTGAGAAGTACCTTGTCCTTTCTTCCCTGTTACATTCCATCGTTACTAGGACATAAGAATATGTTTTAACATACTACATTTTGTAATATCCAGAAGAATTGCTTTTTCCTTTTTATGACTTAGTGGTTATACAATTGTAGGATATGTAAAAAGGGAAAAAATTATTTCCATGTCAACTGGAGTAGAAGTGTTATTTAACTTTGCTCCATTTGACCACTTCTATGTCATTTTAATGATTAGCCACTATAACAAGCTAAGTGGAAAGGGGAATTCAAAATGGTGAGAGTATTGTGAAAAGTTTTTTTGTTTGGGTATTTTTTTATTCTTGCCATTTTATTACATATTTTTAGAAGAGAAGAGGGGGACTAATGCAATGCTTTTGCATCAATGTGTCAAAGCAGTTTTGCTTTTACAAAATAAATGTGTTGCTTTTTATTCTATTTATCTTAAAAAGAAATGAGACTGACAGTATTTTTAAAGAACATTAAGTAGGCATTAAAGCAAGAGTGATTTGCGCACAGAGACAGGGGAGTGACACTTTTTTCTCTTTCATACTGGTTGAGCACACTTCCTTGAGAGGGTGGGAAAGAGATGACGGTGGGTTCTAGAAGGATATTTTCTTCTCATATCAGGTATAGAATTTCTAGTTATATTTTTAAGGACAACAGAAGTCTGTTTGGGGAGACAGTCTTGGGTAATACCCAGATTTAGAATCTTAGAATAGTTTGGGTTGGAAAGGACTTTTAAAGGGATGGGGCATTTACCACCTCTCCGGGCAACCTGTGGTTCACCACCCTCATTGTCAAAGATTTCTTCCTTATATCTAGTCTAAATCTGCCCTCTTTTAGTTTAAAACCATTACTCCTTGTCCTATCACTACAAGTCCTGCTGCTAAATATATTGTCCCCATCTTTCTTATAAGCCCCCTTCAAGTACTGACAGGCTGCAATAAGGTCTCCCCAGAGCCGCCTCTTCTCCAGGCTGAGCAACTCCAACTCACTCAGCCTGTCCTCATTTGCATCCGCTGCCTCAATAAAATGTGATGTAAACAGAATACAGTGAATATACTTCATAAAGCAAAACGATCTTTCTATAGTGTTATGTATTTTTGTATGTATCAATGAATGTATGGTCTTGTTAACTCTTGGGAGTTTATCACAGGTAGTGTGCTGTCTTTGTCTTTCTTCTAAGCTCTTTTCATTAACTTTTGATGTCATGAGAATGTGCATTTTTTTTTTTTTAAGTGTTTTTAAAGAAGTCAGTCCATCACTAATGCGAAGAAAAATTTGAAAATGTTTCTCAGGTACTTTCTGAGTACTCTCAGTAACTATTTTCCTTCTAGGTGATCCTCACTGCCTTAAAGTTCTGTAAACGTGTGTAAACCTTTTACAGGCACAGCCACCTTTCTTACGCATATCTCAAATCAGTGCATATTTCTAACCATCCCTTGTCCGTTTGTGAATCATGCATCCAGAAATGCAAGCTGCCACAATGCCGTTGTAATTGGTAGAACAGTTCATCATCTCATCCTTTGTTGCCTGTAAAGCTGCTTTGAAAGTCCTTAGTTGGGGTTGCTGTTTAAAATCCCTCGTTGCAGAATTTCAAAGCTCTTTTATTACAAAAGATAAACATTTTTTTTTCTCCTTCCATATTACTACCAGTGGCTAGTGAAGCAAAGTACTTCAAAAATGACATATGTTCCACACTGTAATTCTAGTGGATAATTCATAGGGAACTGAATAGAGACATAGCAGGAAACTACTTCTAGTCCATCGGCATCTGAATCTGCTTGAACCAAATCCTGCAATTTCGTATGAGTATGACTATACTCAGACTAATAGTGCCATTGAAAACTATATAGGAAGTCAATAAGAATTGTCTTAGGAAAAGGTGTTACTTTGTGGAGCTGTTCATTCAAAGAACAATGTGCAAAAACAGCGGCAACAAAAAAAAACCCAAATCTTGATGTATAATACACCAATGTGACAGTGCAAGCTTTTTCTAGCAGTATATTGATAGTGAGAAGGCTTAATTGAAGGCTGCTTTTTGAGCAGGAAGAGTGATGTCTGCTCATGGACAGTATTGTGAGCAGCTGTAGCTGAAGATGTAACAAAATAGCTGCTGCATAGCAGAATTACTATGAGTAACGGTAGCGATGTGGTTTTAGTACCTAGAGCCACCAACCAGCTGGTGGAGACTCCTTGTAGTAGGCACTGCACGGTCCCTTTCAGTCTGGGCATGGGGTTAGATGTAAGGCAGGAAGACCACAGATAAACTGATTTTGCACGGAGGTCTAAAGAAATCATTGTGACTAGCATCATGAGAACCAGCGGAAGCCTAACAGCTGTTGAATGTATCAGCAAAGTTGCGAGGGGAAGCTGTATACAAGTTCAAAGCACAACTATTATAAATGTCTATGATGTGTCAGTTTATACATCTTTGTTTTTGTCATGGTTAATACAAGATCAAGTGTTGACAAAGGGTGGTGCAGAAGATATGCTGGGAATGCATAAATGAAAGAAAACGTCTTCCACAGAAATACATTGAACTAACCGTACACTTCAGGCAATTGAATGACAAAACCATCTTATTTGACCCAGCACACTTTATTCTGTCTCATGCTCTAATTTATTTTCATCGTGTGCTGTGAAGTCCTGCTTGGAGTGTCTGTTCTCAGCATAAAACTGTTTGTCAAATTTCTATTAAGCTTAAGGTGAAAAATTAATGAGCCATTCACTTCAGATATTTCAAAACTAATACTGCTCTATTATTAATGCAGCAGAAAGTCAAAGATGTGGGTAGGTACAATTATGGTTCAGTGTTCATTCAGACTCTACTGTTTTTTCCATATTTTGGGGGGACGTCATTAAAGCAGTGTTTCAGGTCCTAGAAGGAATTATTTTGATGAATTTTATCAGTAAACTTTTTAGACAGTTTTAGTTATTACCTTTTTGTTTTATCAGAGCCTGGCAGAGGGTAACTTTAATAAACAGATGAAATACAATATTCTCTCCATTCTTTCTCTGAATCTGGATTTTAAATAAAAATTAACAGAAAGTTGATTCCTATACCACAAACTTGTTAGAGAAAAATAAATGAAAGCCTGATTGCATAATACTGAAGAAGCTGTAGGTGTATCAATATTCTTTTGACTAGGGAAGTATGACATTGTGCCTAACTCTGTACTGTTTCACGTGCTCTGATTTTTCAGCCTTGACAAAAGTCAATGAAACTATGGTAAAATTGTACTTTAACCTAGAATTTAGTGTCATATTGTGCACAAGTATTACTGATAAATTCTCCCAATAAAAACTTTTCAGAAATCTCAGAATATGTTACCAATACTAGTAAATTAAGTGATAGAACACTATGAAAGCCCAGAGAGTTGTGGTCAATGGAGCTAAATCCAGCTGGCGGCCAGTTACAAGCAGTGTTCCCCAGGATTCAGTTTTGGGGCTGGTCTTATTTAGTATCTTTATTTATGTGGATGAGGGGATCAAGTGCTCCCTCAGTAAGTTTGCAGATGACACCAAGTTGGGCAGGAGTGTTGATCTGCTCAAGGGCAGGAAGGCTTTGCAGAGGGATCTGGACAGGCTGGATCGATGGGCAGAGGTCAACTGTATGAGGTTTAACAAGACGAAGTGCTGTTACAACAACCCCATGCAACGCTACAGGCTTGGGGAGGAGTGGCTGGAGAGCAGCCTGGCGGAAAAGGACCTGGGGGTGCTGGTTGACAGCCGGCGGAACATGAGCCAGCAGTGTACCCAGGTGGCCAAGAAGGCCAACAGCATCCTTGCCTGTATCAGAAATAGTGTGGCCAGCAGGACAAGCGAGGTGATCGTGCCCCTGTACTCGGCACTGGTGAGGCCGCACCTCGAATCCTGTGTTTAGTTTTGGGCCCCTCACTCCAAGAAGGATGCTGAGGTGCTGGAGCATGTCCAGAGAAGGGCAACGAAGCTGGTGAGGGGTCTGGAGCACAAGTCTTATGAGGAGCGGCTGAGGGAACTGGGGTTGTTTAGTCTGGAGAAGAGGAGGCTGAGGGGAGACCTTATCGCTCTCTACAACTCCCTGAAAGGGGGTTGTGGCGAAGTGGGTGTTGGCCTCTTCTCCCAAGGAACTAGTGATAGGACAAGAGGAAATGGCCTCAAGTTGCGCCAGGGGAGGTTTAGATTGGATATTAGGAAAAAAATCTTTACTGAGAGGGTGGTCAGGCATTGGAACAGGCTGCCCAGGGAGGTGGTGGAGTCGCCATCTCTGGAAGTGTTCAAAAAACGTGTGGATGTGGCGCTTCGGGACATGGTTTAGGGGAAATGGTGGTGTTGGGTTGATGGTTGGACTTGATGATCTTAAAGGTCTTTTCCAACCTTAATGGTTCTGTGATTCTGTTACAGGTATGTATTCCAGACTGAGCAATATGGACACTGATGCTCAAGGTTTGTGCTTGCATGGAAAAAGAAAACACAAAGCACAGTCACTGCAAAAGTAGAAATATAGTCCTCACTTTCTATGCATAGACTTTCTAAAGATTGCCTCTTTTTGTGCTCCTAGAATTACCTTAATAATTGATTAGCATATTTTTCTTCTTGCATTCCAGTATGTTCTCTAGAGTCTTTCTTAAATTAATAGCAGTTTTAGGCCTGGCATGGTTAGATTGTTAGACTTGCACAGAGAGGAAGCAATTCTGTTTCTTGGAAGTTTTTCATGCCATAAAACTAAATTTCATTACAAGCAAAATCTCAAATTTAAATTCTTCTCAAAGCATTTGTTGTGCTCACAGACCCTGAAAGTACTGTGTGCTCCAAGGAGCTCGGCATTCAGCAGGGAAAGAGCAAGTAAGAATCTTGCAAAGTTCTTTCGATACGTTAGTTTCTTTATGAAGTTGCACTACACTGTTCTGCAGTTGGTACAGCACCAAGCCCATGAGTATTTAAAAACCAAATCATTGTGCTTTAACTAGTAGCCCTGGAAATCTCCAGATTTTTCATCGTGCACTGTGTTTTCCTGGGGAGATTGGTCTTGAATCTTTCACTTTTGAATCCTGATCATGATGCAGATAGCTTTCCTCAGTCTCCTAAACAAGGTACTCTGATGGCAACTAATAAATGGCTGGCAGAGGGAAAGGAACTCTTACTTTTTTTTTTCTTAAAGCGTTTTTTATTATTAAGTCCAATACTGCTTTTTTGTAAATAGTTCAGGAACTTCAGTTACTAGAGAATTGTGTAGAGATCAGGCCTGGAAAAGATGTCAAGAGGTCATCTAATCTAGCCTCCTCCCTCAGGGAGGGGATCAACCATATCTACGTCATTCCTGACAGATGTTTATTTAATCTTTTCTTTAAAAATATTTCAGTTGCAGGCAGTGGCAGCCTATGCAAGTCTTTATGAATTCCTGCTATTGGAAAGTTTTTCTTCCAGATAACTTAAATCTCCCTTTCTATATTTTAAATCTTTTTTTACTTCCTTTATTTTTTTTTTAATCCCATACTTCCAACTGCATCTTATATTGTAAAATGATTCATTTTTAAACATAGGAGGTTTTCTCTTGTAAGTTGTTCTTGAAAGTGTATCTTTCATAGTTTATTCAGGTGTGAAGCTCAAGTTGTGGGTAAACGGAGAAAGGAGAGATGCTTTTCATCTGCAATGTTTTGAGCTTCATTGCTCCTGTAATACCATCCACAGATTGACAAACAATAGACAGAAACTAATATCTCAGTTACATATCTCTGATGGATATTTTATGATTTTTTTTTATTCTGGAAACAGACCCTCAAAGCTTGAGAAAACTGATTTTACCATCTGTTTGCTGAAGTAACAACTTTGAGGAATTTTCCACCCTGCCCAACTTTGATAAAACTTTTTCAGCATTACTATGTTTTGAACCAGTTACACCTTTCCCCTTAAAAACTTGTCTGATTCTTTCAAAGTGAACACTAATAACATTTCTGCTATGTATTACAGCTAAACAACAGGGGTTTTTTTCCATAAATAAAGGTTACAGCCTTGGTTCATTTTTGCATTATGATTAAGGGCACACTGTAAGAAGTCTCAGGAGCTTCTAGCACAAAAATGTTAAAAAAAGGAGGATGTGTGTGGACTTCTTTATATTGTTGTTTAGTAACAACACTCCTGATAGTAATTTTATAGAAATTTGTTAGAACTTGTTAGAACTGCTGATTTCTGATATCTTCTTCCCTTTGTGATTGTAAGTCACACAGAGTGACTTCTGGCTGTAAATAACTCCATGTCAACAGAAAATATGATATTAGTTTCATAGAGGTCTTGGAGAGAGGCCTTGTATTCTGAATCTCTAGTTAGAAGTTATTTGCTATGGGCAGGTATATTCATAGGCTTTTAGAGTTTTGTAGGTTGTTCTAGAGCTGTTTTCTCTCCCTTGCTATGAACCTCCTCTCCTTTTCCATGGTGAGCTTTTCATCTGAAAGAATATTCTTGCTTTCCATAGGAAGAGATGATGCCTATATTAGGCCAGCTGAAATAGCTGAGAAAAACAGATGAGAATTTTGTCTTGAAGTGCTTCAGAGCATTTCCATGTGCAGTTTGCCTTTTTTTTCAGTTCTGTCAGTTGGTCTCCCAGAATACCTCTTTATCTCATCAGAAACCTTCCCATGCTTAAATTTTGGACAGTCATGTGTATGGAAACTCATGTTTTTTCAGTCAAAGGGAGACTTTAAAATATGCATGAATCTGCTGATACTGTAAGGTTTGTGCTGTGGCTTCTTAAGATCTTGAGGCTGTAAATGAAGTATTCTGATGCCTTCTGATCTGTACCTTCCTCCACTTGATGTGTCTGTCTGTTTAGTACACTCGTATTCCAGGCCTCCTTCAGCTGAGCCTTCAACCTTTGATCAGAGAAGCACCACTGCATTTATAAAATAAATTATAGTCACCTGAGCTGCATTGAACCCACTTTGAATCAATGAGGTGATCAGATTATATTCTTTGAGAGAGGAAGGTGGGTATTAAAATTTCAGACTTTTTGGTATATGCAAGGAAGCACATCTCATCAAGTTGCCAATATGTTATCAACGTTCATCCTGTGTGCTGTGTTTCTTGTCAAAGTTCTCATAAAAGCTTGTTTGTGTGATAGCTCACACCTTAAGCAGTTTTAGTGCTAAGTAACTCGACTTCTGTAGAATTTAAACATTTTGGCATCCCTAGCAAAACAAGCAGCTTTATGAGTAGTAGCATCATTCAGTGAAGACAGATACTTACGCATGATTTCAGGCTGTTTAAATGTCTGCTCTTGCCTGTAAGGCTGTGTTCAGTTCTTGAATTCGAAAGTTATTTCTGATCAGTAATTCTATTTTTCACTGATTCCTTTAACTACACACCAATATAATGAGTTGTGTTTAAGTCACACACAATACATGTAATTTTGTGGCACATGTTCTTGAAGGGTTGGGTTTTTTTCAGTAAGGTAAGTACAAAATAATGACTACTTATCTAAAACAGTTCTTTTAAGCTGTATTGTAGATATTTGCTTGAGTTTTTTTGTTGACGCAGGAGAGAGATCTAATTTTCACTTACTAAATTGCTGTTCTCTTTCTGCCATTTAAGATGGAAGCTACAGACAAAATCGACTGAACCTCACAACGCTGTTAGTACAACCAATTTCTGCAGTGCTTGCCAAAAAACTCATTTCCTTACCTGAGGACACTGTCCAAAAAGATAGGTGTATACCCCTCCAGATGCCAGCTACAGGTAATGTTCTTAAAATAGTCTTTTCGTCTAACTATGAAATATTCTTCAAGGACTCCAAATCCATTTTCTCTAACTGTATATAACTAAGGGGTTTAGCTGATGATGAGTATGTTTTGCTTAGTGGCTTTCTGGAAGAGACTATGAACAATCTAAAAATTATGATCCCAAGATCTGATAGAACGAAGTTTTGGTTAAAAAAAAAAGTAGTCTCTTAGTATAGGGCTTGAAGCTCTAATACTTAATATTGACTTTAAAAAACCTCTGTCTAGATACCATCACTAGGCAGATTTTGTTACTGCTGTGGTATGGTTTGTTAGGCCTTGTAGTACTGCTAAGAATGTGTTTTTAACATAAAGGCATCAGTAGCAGTATTAAAGTTATTTTGTGTCTTTTTTCTGCCTGTGACATAATAATACTATAATTCTAAACAGTGATATCTCTTTCGTGTTTCTTAATCTGTATCTGCTCTAGAATAAGCAATATATTATTGTCTGAACCTTCAGGCACCTTATCCTCCAAGTTTCACCAGGAAAATGGTCATCATGATAAGAAAAAATACCTTGAGTAGAGCTAGGTGTAATGAACGAATGCATTCAGAGTATCTTTTCAGAGTTAATGCTGTTAGCAAAGTCATACAGATTATTGCTTGAACAAATTTGTTGCTGATGCGGGGGG
This sequence comes from Phaethon aethereus, assembly GCF_964289735.1. Lineage (NCBI taxonomy): Eukaryota > Metazoa > Chordata > Aves > Phaethontiformes > Phaethontidae > Phaethon > Phaethon aethereus. The sequence continues at coordinate 21,707,664 of NC_138585.1, read as the reverse complement.
AAAAAAGTGAGAATACCATCTTATAGCAAAGATGCTGCACGGTGTTTCAAGGAAGGAAGGAACACCTTCCGCATAATGTTCCAGATGAGATGCGTGTTTAAACAGTAATTCTGTCTTGACTTTTGTTTTGTACTACTCTATCTTTCACTAGAAAAACAAACACAGAAAAAATGGTATATTTTATTATAATGCCTGTTTAAATTAGCTGATTTGAAGCAGTGGTCTTGGAAGGGGGAGTCAGATTAAGTTAACCACTGTATCCTGTTCTAAATACAATGATGAGTACAGTAAAAGCACTGGGGCAACCAGTGGGCAACCAAAGGGCAACCATTGTGCTATCACATATGTGCTGTATCACTTGTTTATTGTTTTTGGAAAGTTATTGTGGAATAGGAATACAATACAACAAGTCATAAAAAAGGCTGATTAATTTTATGACTTGTGTTAGCATTTGTAGTTACACAGACTAAAATAAAAGGCTGAAAGACCTCATGCTTCATGGCTTAAGCTGTTGTGGTTAGGCTGGACTGTTACTCTCCATTCGTGGCTCACTAGATATTTTAAAGATGAACTGATCTTCCCCACAACCAGCAGACAAAGACTTGTATAAATGGGAAAAGGTCATTTTGGAAAGAACAAGTGCTTAACCATTCCAGGTAGGATGTGTGAAGCTTGCTAGTATTGTAGGATTTTTCAACAGCTGAAGTGCCTAAAAGGAAAGTGTGAATTTGGGCTGACAAATAACTCATTTTTAGAACCATAAAAGGCTCCACTGTGTCTGTTTTTCCAAAAGCTTTGTGTGGAGGCTGCAGGAACCTAAAGGGTAGCTTATTCTACTTTTTCTGTGACAGGTGTGACATGTGTGACATGTCTTGTGTTATTTCCCCAAGAAGGACGGAATTCAGTGCGGTGGAAAATTTCTAGAAAAAAAGAATGTTCCAAGCTAGCAGTGTAGTAAGAGCCAATCCATGTCCAGCTTACTGGTCTCATGATAAGAGATCTGGTATAACTATTTAATAATAATAATAATAGCTGAAGAGAAAATGCTGAACAGAGCAATGCATATGAGAACAGTGAAGGTTGAATTTGCAGTCTTCCTGTTGATTTGAAGACGCTCAAGAAAGAGATTTCACTTCTGACGTAGAACTCATCACTTATCTGTCAGAAGAGGTGAATGAGCAATTCAGATGATTGGTTGGCTTAAAATTTGTTAGAATAAAATGATCATCGTTCTCTCATCAGTATGTTTCAGAAAGCCGAACAGCAGATTCATCAGTAATGATTAAACATTTATATATAGTTTTCTCACATTGCCTCTTTTTTCCCTTAGCCTTGCAGTTTTCGAGAGACATAATGTGACAGAGAGAGTGGGAGGATATGGAGAGAAACACATCTGAGATATATCGAATGCTTAGAACCTACAAAGTGAATACTGAGAACTGAAGTTAGTTTTGCATTAGTTGAAGTTAGTAATTAGATTTGTTTTTTGTGTAGTATGGTGCATTGATGTTAATTCTCATTAATCTGAAATTCTGTGCTTTCATGAACTTTTTTCCAAAAAATAGGCAATTAGAAGGAATTTGAGAGTGATGTTTTTTAGAGAAGCTGTAAACTTCTGAAGCTTTCTTTTTTTACAGAATATTACTAGGATATTTGCTAGAACAGCGTGAAGATTGCCGTAAAACTAAAGCACTCCTATAAACATAAATGGAGAAAGTCTTGCTGTGTTGCAGTAAACTTTCTTTGCTGTTCGTTATCTGTCAGTTGGTAGATTTGAGTCAGGTGCAAATCATCCCTTTTCAGTGACTCTCTTCAGTATTTAAAGAAATCATTGTCATGTAGCACATAAGGAAAAAGGTGCCATATTTTTCGAAGGATGAATGGAACCCTGAGGAATTTGAGTTGCCAGACTTGGAAATAGGGAAATCAAAGGGATATTGTCTGAAAGGTTCTCAACTGTGATCCTCTCTAGAACTTCGGAAAAATTAGATAACATGGTATATATTGAGTAAATTAGTAAATGTAGTATTCACATGGCTAAGCAGCTGTTTAAAATTACAGGAAACAATAAAAATTGTTTTTAACAGTGAAGAGACGGAGATACTCACCAACAGAGACAGGGGTTTGTGCTGGGAAATGTTCAAGTTACTCATAGCTGTCTATTGATAAAGATCCCTTTCCCTCCTTCCTGTACAGCCATGGGATATTGTGCATGCTAAAACTTCACATGAGTTTGAAAATTCACTAAGGAAAATAAAGATCAGAGGAGTTTAAACACACACACAGCCCACTCCCCTTGGCTAAGTTACTTTCAAGTCACTGGAGGGCCCGGTGGTGTCTTAGGAAAGAATCAGTATACACTCCTCCTATTCTTACGTTCTTCTCCATTTACATGTCGTTGGTCACACTTGGAGGTAAGGGCTAGATGGCTGCTTGGTCTGACCTAGTATGCCTGAGCAGTCTAACTCAGATTACAGAAAGTATAATGCAAGCATTCATGCATTGATCTCACTTAATGGCTTCCAAGTTTCTTTAGCCAACTGATGTTTAAATCGAACCCTGTTTCTCTCTTCGTCTGGATCAACCAAGGTCATTTAGGGCATATTATTTCAGAAAATATCAGTGGAGTTAACATACACAGAAGAAATCACATTTCTTAGGAGCTCTTAATGCCTTTTGCTGTTAAGTGGGTATTGTTATTTATATTTTAACTTACAAAATAGTAAACCCAAAGCACGTTTAGTTTAAGTAACTTAACAATATCAAACACTATGTGAATAATAGAGACTGCTATACAAAGGCTCCCAGCTTTCTGCTATAGCCAGTTAAATGACTCTGATCAAAATGCTTTTTAGGTAAAATTATTTGATCTTTTGCAACCTTTTTTAGCCTACAGAATACAGTCATTGATCAATACTGAATCATCTTAATGACTGCAATGCAAAACTTCATTGTAGACCGCAAATAAATCCACATCTTCTACGAAAAAAGTGAGAGTGCAACAGATAACCTGAAATGACTGTTACTGAAAAGGTTTGTGGCATAACATAGAGTTTTTGTAAGGCTTTGAACATCTATTTTGCACAGTTCCACATGTCAGTTGGTCATTATACTGAGTTTTATAGTCACGCTGATCGCATGAAATTTGAATCATTAATTATACAAAAGGAATAGTTGTAGAAGTCCTTTGCTTTCCATATTATATGATCATCATCCAAGACAAAAAAGTTCTCTGCCAAGTTCTGCACTAGGGCAAATCATTCCTGTCTTCTGTCAGAGGAAGGGCATGAAAAAACAGAGGAGATATATATCTCCTTCGTAGCTTGCTACCTGTCAGAGAAGAGAAAGAATACCATATTTACTAAACTCTGGCTGTGCCATCATACACTATGATATCAAAATGCAAATAATCCCATAATTTCTAGGTATTTGCACTACACTAAACATAAATCTAAGAAAACAAAGATGTCAGCATATTGTGTGGCAGTGCATGTTACTGTATCTACCAAATTTGAATTCATTCATTATTGAGTAGAAATACAGTGATGTTCTGGAGATGTTGCTTACTGGCATTTCAAAGTAGTACATGTTAAATAGGGAGGTCAGATGTAACAGAGACATACTGTATATTAAAACATAAACATTTATACTACTACTCTTGGATTTTCTTTTTGTGAAAGAATTTTTGCTTTGAATTATATTCTCTTTTTAAACAGTTCATGAAAAGAATTCAGCATAAACAGTGTGGAGCTTTTTTTTTATATTTTCTCTCCACTCCTACCTGAAGCCCCAAGAGTGTTTCTACCAGCGTTATATCTGATCAAGATATATTTTCAGAATTCTGTTCTGTGCCATTATTTTTCTGGGTGATGCTTTGGTTTTGATTGCTGTAAAGCAGGTAAAGAATCTCTCAAAATAGTGTGAGATTATGAAATTCAACTATACAATACTGTCCTGGTTTTGGCTGGGATGGAGTTTCTCAAAATGCATAACTATCTTTGATGTTGAGTATGGCACATTTATTCTATATCACATTAGGACATCCCAGTTTAGAACCTCCTTAAAGGACTTTCTTCTAGACATCACTCATTTTCAAAAGCTTTTCATCTCAATAGATTTATTGTTGGATTCCATATTGTAAGTCAGAAAATATGATCAAATAGCAAAAACTTTATTCATTAAGCTCTTCAGACCAAGATTGGGCTTGAGGACTCAGGGCCTCTGAATATCGATTTAAAAAGGAGAATATATTTTTAGTAGGCAACATAGTTGATTAATGAAATAAAAATCTAGTAGGGAAAAAAATTAGGGATACAGATTTTGAAGAGACTGAGTCTAGGTGGCATATTGCTTGTATAAAACAACAGTAAAGGCTTTTTGTTACAGGGACATCTGCCTAGGAGTTTTGACGTATTTCTGCACAAATAATTTTATAATTCAACAATACTGTACATTGTCATAGATTCAGTATTTTTGCGTATGCAATTTGGTAGTCGCACAAGATTTTTTTCAGCGATCATATATAAATGAAGTATATGCTATTTTATAAGTTCATTTGCTTTTGTAAGTATGTAAGTTATGTTGCATACAATATTTTTGGTATGTAAGTTATGTTGTTACATAAATGCTTACGATGTTTATGTTTCTTTGTTTAAAGTCTTATGTTTGAACTTAACTGAAAACTGATTTGAAATATGGTGCAAATAAGGTTTTGCACTCAAATTGACATGATGAAATACTGAGAACTAACTAAAATATATTTTTCACAGTCCAGTAAGATTTCAAAAGCTCATTAACTGGGCAGTCTAATATGGTAGTAATAGTTTGGAATTTTACTTTATTTTGTTCCAGAAATAGTCTAATGAAAATGAAGTATTTGTTTCAAATGACAGCAAAATCTGCTGTTATGTATGCTTGAATGTATACTTATCATGTTGGTGTATTTAGCAAGGTATTCCAAATATTACGTACCAGTCCGTCTTATTGTGTACAGTAACACCAATAGGATATAAGAAATCTGTGACATATTTGATTATTCGTCACATGTAAATAGCTTATGCTGTTTCTACATTGAGTGCAGTTAGTTCTTACTGTATCAACATGTTCTGTGGTATTTGATATTACTTTAAAGCCTCAGGTCTTGGGGCAAGTAACCTTATGAAAACTGTAGCTTTCATTATTAAAAAAATTATTAGCCTTCAGGGGTGTCTGGAAAGCTTGGTAGTGTGTGCTCAGAAAGTTAGCAGTTCAGTTATTGGAGCCTAACACAAGGTTTTTGAAAAACTGGAACAAGAAATCTGTTGAATGTAATTTTATCCTGACTACTTCAGCTGAATTAGTGCCCTGTAAGAAACATGGCGATGGATTTTTGGTATTTGAAAGCTTTACTTTAATTGTGATTACAAACTGATGTCTTTTTATTCAGGCGTGATTTATGTTGATTTCAGCAGGAAATATATTCATGTTAAAAACTGGGTTACCTGAAGTTACTGAATGTACCTTGTTTCTGCAATCTTCTCAGATAACTTCTGGTTTTATGATCCAAGAACTATGTTATCAAAATGCATGATGCTCCTACACAGGAGTTAAATGTGCATGTAGGGAACTTTTTGTATATGAGTAGCAGAAGTCTTATCAAATGAGATCAATTTGCAAACCTGAGTCCCTAATCACGCTTATTAAAATCCAGCACTCAAAGAATGCTCAGAAAACTGTCTGATTATATGTATTTTGTATGATCAGGATTCAAGATATTAACCAACATGTTTGAAAATCGGGTTCAAATTTATACTTTATGTATTGTATGAACTTGGGATAAGGTTAAAAGCAAAAAAAGAAACATAAATCATTTTTCAGGCTAGAATTATTAGTCTTTGTTAATCTGAAGTTCTAAAATTGTCAATCGGATGAGTGGGAAATAACCATGCATTTCTAAAAATAACTATAAAATTGTGAGAGGAGAAGGTAGTCATTTGGTATGAGACAATTTACAGATTTCAAGTCAATAAATAAAAAAAAAAATAATGTTGACAATAAATGCTTTTCTATTCTTCTATTTCAGAAGTAGCCTTTGGCTTACATAAACTCAAAGGTTATCCCAAATAGTATTAAGCTAAAGTCTCCTGATAGTTTTCCAGAGAATACAGAAAAAAGAAAGTTGTCAAGATCTTTAAAATATAGCCCTAGGAAGAGACGTTTGTTGTCAGAACTGTTTAAAGGGGATTAAATTTCGCTTCTGCTGTCTACTTCATAAAGTACTTTCAGCCTTTTCATCTGGTGTACTAAGCATTTAAGCCCAAGTCACTTTAAGCTGACTACTGTGTTACATGACTATTAACTCAAATATCTGATTCCAGAATATGTGTATTGCCAGAAGTTAATTTTCTGTTTCTTTATTGTCAGTTGAAGACTGGATAGCTGATGTTGATTAAGGAAAAACAGTTAAGTCAGTTGTCTTCAAACTTTATCTTCTTTTTGTCTGAAATGGCACCTGAAGAAACATACATCTAAAGTGTTGTAAGGTTAGAAAAGGAAAGGAAATCAGCTTTGGCTTGAAAATCTTTTTTAAGCAGAGTAAATTGACTCTTAGAATGGTTGCAAGTGAGAAACCACAGCAGGAAGTATCTTGCATAGTATAGACTAAATTTAAACTACTTAATCAACATGGATGCCATGAGCTGTTTTCACATTGTTTTAAAAGACCAAAAAAAGAACATACGTGACAATACAGTGCTGGGAACCCTTTGAATTAATGTGGATTTTAAATAAAATATTCCTAAAAACTTCTAGGATAATATCTGTTGATTTATAGAACAAACACATTTCATCCTCACATGGTGTTAATAAACCTTACAGTAACTTACATCAGAAGGGCAAAGTTAATTATGACTCAAACCTCGACATATGCACAACAGATCAAAATATTAAGTTGCTGTGATTGATTATTGCAAAATAGTCTGGTGTGATTTATTTCTAGTTAACTGTGCTTGACTTGCATTTTCTTTACCATTGCGTTCTAGCAAAAAAACAGAGTTGTCACGCAGAGGACACCTCTATTGATAACAGAGGAGGCTTTGTCTCGGTCAAAAGTAGAATAAATATTGCTAGTACCTCTTTTAGAAACAAAGAAAGAACCTAGCAGTTGGTTTGCTTTTTTTCAAATATCAATGAAGACTAGTGAATAAAAATATATTGGAATTTATTTTAAGATAATTGTAAAGTAAATTTACCAGATGAAGTACTAGCAAATGAACCTTGACGAACAGTATCGTAGAGATGTATTGTTATTTTACATGTTGCAGTAAACTCCCCACTTGCTTACTCCGCATATCTCAGGAAACAAAGCCGGGAAACCAACTGTTAGAAATACATCTGTGGGAGGATAATAGCCTGGGAGATAGAGAGCAAAATGATCCGTGGAATATTTTAATTTTGGTCTGTGACAGTTGGGATATGGACAGTGAAGGAATTCTGTCTCAAAGATGCCTTTAAACACAGGTCTGCCATGGGAGTGGTGCGGTACTCTGGATGCAAGAGAACCTCCCTGAAGGCCTAGGATGACACAGTGGTGGTGTCAGACAATTGCTAGCATTTAAGTTAGAGCAGTTTAAGACATTTTCACTTTTCCTACATAGAAGTTATGGCCTTTCAGATGAGATGAATGTTAATACAGTCTATTATCATGCAGACGAAACATTTTAAAGGTAGCAGCAGCTCCCTGTAGTTAGTTGTTTTGTTTCCATTGCCACAAACTGCAGGAGTTAGTATGGTTAGTGTGTCCCACCTGGGGCACAGAGGGAATGACAGTAGTTCTCAGCAAAGGACATTTAATTTTTTTTTTTTTAGGCTCTTTTAAATCAGACATTTACTTTTCTGCGTCTTTATCCTGTGCTACAGTCTCAACTGGCATAGCCATACTGGCAAGTCCCTTACACATTGGCAGGTTTTTGAGTTTTTGTGCCTTTGTGTCTACACCATTTCCTCAGCTGATACCAGCTAAGCCAATAAAAGCTGTCTTCTGTTGGTGTTAGTTCACAAGTATATCACCAAAGGCTATGCTGGCAAAGTGATTAGTAATGAAGAGTTCTCACTTCTCCCATCTAATTTAGCGTAGGGGGGTTTCTCCAGAAGAATAGTGTAATATAAACCCAGTATGATTTTGTGAATGTTATTGAAAGGTTGACCTGGGCGAAGGATTAGGTGAGAAAAACCTATAAAGATTAAGACAAATTTCCTTATCATAGAATTATGTAAAACCTACTCTACCCCCCCCCCCCCCCCAAAATGTCTGGGGAATTTATATCTGCAGCCTATAGATTTCTTGGCTGGATAAAAAAGTTTAACATTTTCTCTTTTCTTTTTTTCCTTTCTATTTTTTAACAGGCAAAAAAATAATCAGTCTGAATATCCAGTCAGTCACAACTTACAAGACAATTTCTAATGTTATTGGGTATTTAAAAGGAACGGTGTTTCCTGGTAAGTATCTCTTTATCGTTTGTATTGATTATTTCATGATATGGGATATTCGTGATGGCTGGGAGTCATAGCTGTGATCAAGATTCTGTTTTGCCAGATAAGACACTAATACAGAGGAAGGAGAGCGCCTTTATAGTAGTCACTTTGTGATTTAATTTATGACAGGAGAGAACATAAGGGTTAAACAGAGAATGAGCTCAAGGAGATACTATAGTTACAATAAGCATGAATTACACGTAGACCATAGAGAGTAATAGTATTTTATACCAAGTAACTATGTAGGTGGTTTTAATTTTAGGGTGTACTATATTGCATGATTTGAATTAATATGCAAGCTGTCTATACAACTTTGGAAAAGGTTTTGATTTTTTTTTTTTTTTTTTCATTTTTCAATGAACTCTGTTTCTGGTTACTTACATAAGTGCAAAGTGTTGTAGACCCAGTCCAGTTCCTGATGTCGAGATGGCATCATCATCAAAACATCATCACATTTGCCTTGATTAATATTGTTTTGTTAGGTTCAGAAGAAAGGTTGCAAATTTATCTACAGTCCCTTAGGAGGTGGACCAGTCATTTCATATTTTTTTGATGGAATGAAGGATGTGGAGAAGATTTAAATTTATTTCTGTTAGTGAAATAATGACTCAATTTTGTGTGTGCTGAATACTGTACTTTTCAGCAGAACAAATTTTTTTTTTAAACAACATAGAAAACAATTAGCACAGTGAATTTAATTTCAATAAAGGATTTAATTTCCTTCAAGAATTTGAAGTTACTAGTCTACTATTGCTAATGTTGTGCAAACAGCTGTCATGGAATTTGAAAGGTAGAATCTGCGATGTTCAGACATACCGTCTACTGAATTAAGGAACAGAATCAAGAGAAATAATAAAAAGCATGCATCAGTTTCTGTTTAATAAATTATTTATCTTCTCTATACCTCCATCTTTCCTCTTATTGTTGCAGTCTTAATAAGAAGCTACTTTTTAAAAGTATGTCAGTATATGCTAAACTTTAAGAATTTAAGGATAAATAAGCAAGTGAAGTCAGTGGCACTACCCAGATGCCAATAGTTTGTCCTGCAGACATCTTGCTGAACAAGGGCCATAGCAACTGGCTTCTAATGTAGGCACAAGTTAAGCATGTAATACACGATGGATAACATTTTGTACAGAATCAATGCTAAACCTTCATTTGTTTTTCTGCTCGTCCTGGTTGATACTATAGCCATGTCCTCTCGACTGATTTGGATACTTGATGTTTTCCTGGCATTGATTCTCTGTTACTCTGATGGGGTTTTGCTGGTTTCATACACCTGAAGTATTTACCTTTATGTTCCCAGAAATGCAGAAAGAAAGAAAAATGTATCTTTAGTGTTTAAGGAAAGACTGTAGAGCATCACCAAGGGTGGACTATGTTTTGCTTAAAGGCCTCCTAACACACACAGAAAAACACATCTAAGTAGTGTTGATCTTTTTTGACATTTGATCTGTGAAGTAACAATGAGCGTCTGAAATCTAACCAAGATATTAGAAGATTTAGGAGCAGAGGAGCCTTTTAAAACCTGAAAAACATAACACTGATTTTGTAGCTCTATTGGACATGGTTTAAAATGGGATGTCTAACAAGAGAAGACAGTAGAAAGTCATGTTTTTAATGATAAATCCCTGTTGTCCAGCCCATCGCTACCCTGAACGCTATCCCATCTTACCACTTTCAGAAGTATCTGATGATTTTTTTTTTCTCTATGTCTAGTCATTTCTTTCTCTTTTTTCTTACCATATGATCTCTTTCTCGACATGCTTCAGCAAATGATTATGAGAAAGGACAGCTGCTGCCTCTGTAAGCATGACCATCCTTTCTCCTATGCTTTTCCTATAGCAATTTGCTTCAGGGTATTGCCTCTATTCAAGAGGGAGAGATGTGCAGAGCTGAAGAATTTCAAAGGAGGCACCAGCTGTTATGTTTTACCCCTGTTCATTCAGCTGGCATCTCCTACAGTAAGTTGCTGCTTGTAGCTTTCTTCTTCATCAAAATGTCCTATGCTATGTTATATAAGGTCTTTTTCCAGTGCCCTTTACATATGATGTTCACAGACTGAACAGAGATTATAGTATGGGGGCAAGCACTGATCTTGTCTCTTCACCCTGTGTTAGCAGCACTTCCTCTAGCAACCTAGAAGCCTGTAGGCCATTCATCTCTGTTCCCAGTTCCTAACACTCAGTTGAAGATCCTATGATTTTTCAGTGTCAGTGTAACCCATAATCAAACATGTCGTGATGCAACACACAAGTTGCAAAATGATGTGATTTAGATTGCATTTTGTTACATTAAATTATTATGTACACTTAAATTTACATTTTGCATATCTGCTTTTAGAAAGACATTTTCATTTACATACCTATACACCTCCCAAGCAGTTGATTGAAAATGTTGTTAGAGGTACATAACAGGTTCCCTGTTTGTAAGGCATTTTGGATTCCATGTAAAACATCGCCATGCATTTTGTTGAACAAAACTGGTAAAAGTCCAGTTTGATAGAGAATGGTTTGATAAACACAGTATGTTGGGTTAAAATTGTTTCTAGGCAGCAGTCATTGCAAAAAATACTGAGGAGTAGATATTTAATTTTGTAAGCAATATAAAATGTGGGCATTTTACCACCTATGTGTTGCTACATTCCAGTATACTGACAACACTGAAGAATGAATCCCCTTGGATAGAGGAGGAATACTGTCTGAAAACCAAAACGTTTTGCACTTTTTGGAACCCAAATGACACCCAGAGATTGTTGTGGATCTGGCATCACCTGACAACTATTTTTTTCTGTTCCCTACCGGTATCCTGAAATATGGAGAGAACATCTTTAAAAGTCTAGATATGGACCAGAAAGAGAGTCATATCAGAATACGATCAGTAAGCAGTCCTTCAAAGAGGCTTTGGATGTGAATTCATCTCACACAGAAAGTCTAATAGTTTAATGTCATTCAGCATAACTCTGCTTAGACTTCTTAGCATGCATCAGTCACACTAGTCATTCATGTTGTTTCATACCACATCATCCTTTTGGAATAAAATAAGGTTCTTTACACATGTGAGTTAGTATTTAGATTATACATTATGCCTCGAGAGATGAAGATTTTGTTTAATTTCTCTGAAAAAAAAAATGTGGGTTTCTTTCTGGATAACCATAGACATGTTCTTTATTTCAGGTTGAAACTTCTTGCTTTTCATTTTATAAAATACTTTCTTCCACTGTCATCAAAGTAGCTAGGTCTGACTTACCGTTTCTATATCATTCATTATCTCTATTCCTCTGTCATGTCTCCTCTCTAAACCTGCAATCCAGGTCTTTTCAATGTCTCCTTTCATGGAAGTCTAAGTCCTGATATATAACCGTTCTGGTTACCAGCTTCTCAACTGCTGTTTCTGCAATGTCTTTTTTGAGATAGGGTGGTGAGCACTGAACAGAGTCTTCCAGGTGAGGGAGTACTAATACTTTATGTATTTTCTCTGTGTTTCTCATTGTACTACCAACCTTTTGGTTTTTTTTTTTGGACACTAGTATGTATTGAAGATAGAGTTTCCTGCTTATTCATTTGTGTTTTTTCATAACACTCTAATGTGAGCATGGAACTTTATTAGATTATCTGTGTGGTTAAGTCCTGGCTGTAAAAATGGTATATATCAGATTTATAAGAAGGGAGAATAATAAGCAAACAAAGAAGGCAAGGGCACACAGGGATTAAATCAGGAAAGTACATACATATATTTATCTACTAGTTCCTTTTTAAGTAGTATTCACAGTTTTATATATTTATATTGTATGATTGTCTTGCACATGATCATATAAATTTTTGTTGACAGTATTGTGTTGTATTAATGACATTACAGACTACTAATACAGTTCATATTTTTGTTTTTTTTTTAAATACTTTTAATGCTAGTATCCAGAAGAAATAAGATTCTCTTGTCTGTTTTTTTTTTTTCACATTTCAGACAGATACGTCATCATCGGTAGTCATCACAACAGTTTGAATACTTATGGTGGACAAGAATGGGCCAGTAGCACTGCTATCATCACAGCATTTATACAAGCCTTGATGTTGAAAGTTAAGAAAGGCTGGAGACCTGACCGAACCATTGTTTTCTGCTCATGGGGAGGAACATCATTTGGGAACATTGGTTCATATGAATGGGCAGAGGTAAAATAATTTTAGAAGAACTCATTGTAATAATGATTTCTTTTGTTGAAAGCATGACAACAGTATGAAATTACCACAAAGAAATTATAGTTCATTAACTGGTTTGTGACATCTGTGTACAGTCATCTACTCCATAGCAAATGCAGTGAAAACATCTATCAAGGCAGTTCCTCTGGAACAGAGCATGCGTGATAATGAGGTGGTGAGCTGTTCCCATAGCTGTGAAGCTATGAAGCCTTTGTGAGCTAATTCCCCTCCCTAATTCAGCTGAGGACTGTCAAAGAGGGCATTGCTGGAGATTGAGGGAGGGTGGGAAAACCTCAAAACTAGGCCCAGGGGTAGCTTAGAGGGCTTCTTCTCCTTCTTGGAGGTTCAACGGCTGCTAATCTTTAATTGGTAGGCTTAGTGTGGGGAGAACTGAATCAAGAGCACGCTGGATGAAGAGAACTGTGCCATGGTTTACATCAATTATAGAAACATTTCAGTGTCTCCATGGCTAGTCCTGATTCACTTTTCACGTATTTGTACTAAGGGGTTAGCTACAATCCGACACAGACAATTCCTTGGGCTCTTACTTTCAACAGAATAGAAATCAGCTTATTGAAAGCAAATACCTCATCAGAGTATTGTTGACCATATATTATTACAGTAGGCTGCAGTTGATAAATTAAAGGAAGAGCTAGCAGAAAGGTTCATGGCTGCTGAATGAAAACAGCAGACAAAATGAAGAGTTAATTGTTTTTTATCATGCTTGAGAAGCAGCTAGCTCTCATTGAAGTTTCATACTTCCAATATGATTATTCTTCAAAAACAAGATGGGATGAAAAAATCCAATTGAAAAGATCCAGGCTGGAAGCAAAATTTGTTTAGTTCCACTTCAAGTCAGCTTTACATCAGATGTAATTGTGTTACACCCCCTCTGTTCAATATAAAGAGCCACTTCATGCAAAGAGTAACTCATTACTGAGAAGGCAAAGGGGATCTTTTTTAAAAAGAGACAATAATTGAAACAGTTCGTACATACTATTTTTGTAGTCTAAAACATAATAAAATCAAAACACTGGGAAAGTTATGCAATTCAAACCTGAATTTGATCTCTAAAAACTTGAGTACATTTAACTGTTGATAATGATTGCTTTTAAAGTTTGTCTTCTGTCAGGCATAGGTTTAAAAGGCCTTGATGTTGTTTCACAGTATGTAATGTTTTAATTTTTGGCCTTACGGGGTAGTCATTTTTAATTCCTCCTAGGCCTGTTTGCGTTTTGTTGAGATGATGTGTGAAATGGAATTATAACTTCTGCTATGTAGAGAAATAACACTAACCTATCCTTTGAAGTTCTTAGCAGCATATTGTAAGAAGTAGTGGTTAAGTAACACTTAGGGAATCACAGAGGACAAAAATGCAGGGTGCAGTTTTTCCCTAGAAGGAACTGAAAGAGCAAAACAAGTCTTAATTGTAACAATGCATAATAATAACCATTGCTCTGCTTGTGTTGTAGGATCTCAAGAGAGTTCTTCAAAGAAATGTTGTGGCTTACCTTAGTCTCCATAATCCAGTCAGAGGCAACTCAACTTTACACCGTGTTGCGTCCCCTTCTCTTCAGCAACTGGCAGCAGAGGTTAGTAATACCATACTTTCTTTCTTATGTGGTTTATGAAGTTACATGGTTAACTCCCTTGATACCAGTTGGTTTTAGAAAACTATAGGTGGAGCTTGTTTTGTTTAAGCATTTCAACCTCACAAATACCGATGAACTGTTTTTTCTAAGTAAGCAGGTTAAATTTTATAATAAAAATTACAAGTTGCGTTAGGAGGTTAGAAAGGATAACTTATTTCAACAGCTCATTATACCAAGTCTTGCCATACTTGCACATCCTATAGCTTTTTCACCTTTTGGCAGCTCTAAAGTAACATATTTTTTATTCCTCACATTTTTGTCTTCCTAATTTGATCTTTCCAGACTGCTTCTCAATTTGTATTTAAACCTGTATATTTACCAGATGTAACGTGACACACAGGGCGAGTAACTATAATAAATACTGTCTAAAGTAAGTATGTCAGGTTCAGTGCTCAGCTATGCCTTGGTAACTAGTCCACAGTCAGAACGTTCTGTAGGTATGCTGGTGTAAGTGCACGTAGGCTTTAAACTAGTGCCCTTATTGCCATCTCTGAGGTTGCTTAATTTAGTAGTATTAATTAATTTAAAATAATATAAGGTACATACTATGATAAAAACAGTTTAAAATGGCATGAATAAAATGAAGTTCAATTGTACTTTCATAAAGCGTGCTTTTTAGATTCTTTTTTTTCCCCCATAAATATGCCAGGCTAATACTCATTAGGTTATTCTGATGTATCTTTGGCTTGCCTCTGAAGCATTTAGTAGTAAACACTGCTCAAAGTAGCATCTTGAAACAAATGGAGTTTAAGACTGATCATGCTTGGCAATTGTTGTCCAACTAAGTTAGTAAAATGATATCGGTGAAATTGCTTCTTAGCAACATTTTAACCACCTCTCCTGTCCAGTGATTAGGTGTTAATTTCCTTATGGAAAGGATCTGGTTTATTCTATGTAAGTATTGTGGAAAAATGCAATGCAAAATCATTTCTTTTTGGGGAAAAAAAAAGACTTTTATATGTGGAAAATTATTTATGATGTTATATATATGAGCCTATAAGTGTTACAGATATGTCAATTAAAATTGTAGTATAAGTTTTAGCTACTGTATTTGCAAAAAATATTATTCTGATAGGTTGCTAGCCTTTTGCTAACCTACTGGTGTTTGCAGTCCTATCTCCATGAAAACAGATATTTGCCCTTTAAAGGAATAAATTTATTACATGAGGTCCTTGAGCTTTTTTTTTTTTTCTCGTTTTGTTTCTTTGATTTTGCAACATGATCCATGGCAGTGATCTGAAAACTGTAAATTGTCTGGAACTGTGCAGCAGACACTTCTTTTTATTATATATTTATCATTTTATTAAGATTTGATTCTTTTATTCTAATAAACACTGTACTAATAGGAGTGTTAGTCACACCCTCTGTTTTGGAGAGAACGCAGAGGAAATCCCTTTTTCATTTCCACTTGATTTCTGTGGTGCAGTTGGGTGTGATGTTGTAATATTTTGTAATTCTTGTTGTAATAGTAATTGTATCTTATCCAGTAGTAGGGACACAGCCTCTCTTAGCAGTCCTGCCTTGCACCAGTTAATTAGTTAATAGTCAGTAAAACATGACAAGAACTTCCTTTTTTTCTTCCAGTAAACACCTTCCATCTCACCTCTGAGTCTTTAATGGCTAGGGCTCTAATATTGAAATTGTATCCATTCTGCATGTTTACCCTGAAGCCCCATTTAAAAGGCAAAGGGCAAAATGCATGCGAGGTAATCTGTGTACTTTTATTTTTTGTAGGATAATATTATTTGTAATTAATGCAGCTGTCATACAGTTTGTGACACTAAAAAGATTTGTAGGAATTATTGCTTCCAAATGCTGGCTAGATTTCTGAATTCACGTCAAGTATATTGACAGTGATGGAATACCCCACCACAGATCTTCATTTGTTCCCACGGGTACTCACAATTTGCCATGTGTCTGGAAGATTTTCTGGAAGAATACTGATATTACTTCCAGCACTTGCCAAGAAGACAATGTAATTATAGATTACCTCAAAATTATGATAGTACAAATGGGGTAAGATGTGTGTTTTTGAAGCTCATCTCATCTTGAAGAAATTGTAAGTCCATTCACATGAGATGCTTGTTAACAGGTGCAGGTTGCAAAGAAGTGTTTAAAAAGTACAGGGAAGAAAGACAAGGTTTATTTTAATTTGGAAGAGTAATTCTCTGAACATAGGTTTGTTAGAACAGAAAAGGTGGTGAAACAGGAATTTAGAATTAACAATACCAATACATTTTAAAGTGAAAAGAGAAAATAACCAGTCTTGTTTAGTTAGATAGAAACTTTCCGTAATTTATGGATACATGCAAGATCCCACACTGTACCGTTGGGTTCAATGGTAAAACTCATACTTCCATTTTCAGACTTCACAACAAAAGAGATGGACTTGCATTATTTTTTTCCTATTCCTAACCAGTGTTGCAACTAGGATCATTTGCACTAAAGACAGAGTTATGTTATGTTGAATGCTCACTGTTGTGCTAAAATTGTGGGCACTCCATCTCAATAAAATAGAGGAAGAATGTTTTCCTAGGGACAATTAATACTTGTTACAAATGCCTACAGAGGTTAAGTGTTACGATTCTAGGGAAAACAATTAAAAACTGTAGTTTGTCCTGCAAAAGAAAGTTTGAGTAAAAATCGCACTAAATGCAGAGCGCTCCATGAATGCTACAAGGCCCATAGCTTAAAGAGAACTGCGGAGAAATGGCAAACTAACATAGGGAAATGAATATAATTGTGTTTAGTTTCCGTGCTGTAAATTTGTGGCTTTTCTAATATGAAATTTTGGACACTTGCTATTCACATGCAGCTTCCAAAACACTTTTTTTTCATAATTTCTGGAAACTGTACAAAAAGTAGGGAAGAAGTTTTATCTGAAATTTTATTTGTGGGAATATTCTAGACTTCTCAATAGAAAGAAGAATCACAAACCTGATGAGTAGTTTACTATCTGAGATCTGTTGGTCAGTTAGAGAATAGGATAAGTGTTTGGCTAATTAGCTGAGACCATGTCTCCTTAAAGATGTTTTATATAAAGGCATTACAACTTTATTTTAGTTGCAGGTTTCAAAAGGGAGCTACATAAGCAGTCTGCAAATAATAATTTTATGTGTCCATCAGTGGGATTCAGTGGGATTCTGGTTGAAACACCGAATTACATGAAGAATCTAATTTAAATATTTGGATTAATTAAGCAAAGAGGAATTCAAACAATTCTGAGACCTTGACATACTTAATTCAAATATTTTTTATATAACTATGCTAATTAGTGTCCACATTAACAAGAGGGAAATACTGCCAAGTTATATTTTGCCTACTATTATTTTGTAAGGAAAATGTTAATTTGCTTGCTCAGTTAGTGAATCACCATTTGTTGGCAGAGTGTCATTGGTAAATTGGTTTTATTTGATGCTGGCATTCATTCTCTGTAAATAAGGCCATTAATGAATTTTTCTATAATTAACATTTCACAAGTAAAAAAGTTATTATGAAACGTAAATTAATTGCTGTTTTCTTTTAACTGATTGTATGAGCACTGCTGATCAGACTCCAGGTCTGCTGTTACTGCTGAAGCCAAGAAAGCTTACTGCTCCTTTCTCCTAAGGAAAAGAGCCATTTAAAGCTGTAAAGGAATTAGTTGAGCACTTTCTATATCAGAAATTAAAAATTACTGTACCAATTATTGTTCCTTGCTATTTATCAGTATTTGTTTCTATTAATGGTGTAAATGGCATAAAACATCTTTACATTGAAAGGTGGTGTTACTGACAGAAAACTATTTTTTTTCTTTTTGAAATAGAACCGAAGATAAACTTCTGTATAGATGCTTGTTATTATTTCTTGATTTAAAAAAAAACAACTTTACACTAATGTCAACATTGATTCTTTTCTTCCAACTTCTGTGTTTTCTCATTTATTTTGTTTCACCTTCAGCATTGAATAATGGATCTCCAAGCTTCATATATCAGTAGGTTATAAAGAAAAAAACATTAAAATATTATTTGAATTGCTTGTTGTATGCCATATAACAGAAGATTATTGCTTCCCCATGAATTTTCAGTCTTTACCTATTACTGCTTTTACTGTTACAATTGATTGCTGGTGTTATTTTTTACACTTGTGTTAAAAACTGGAATAATCTCTTGAGAATCAGAAGTTTATGCTGTGAACTCCCATCTCAGGAATTCATAACTACATTAGAAGTATGCTGTTAATATAGACAATGCTTCATTGCCAGCTCTATTAAATTCATTAAGATGCTGTTCCTCCAGTGTGAAAAGCAAAGTTTCAATTAATAGTGCGTTTGATTTTGGAGTTGCAGCAGGTACTTTGCATCTGCTAACGGTGCTTTTATTTTGATAAAATGTTGCTTTGTCCACTGTTGTATTTTTCACCCTTCCTCCAAATTAAACAGTTTCAATAGATAAAAGCTGATTCAGACAGTGGGTAATCGTTTAAACCTACTCATATATTTTGATGTTATGAAAATACTATTGCTGTTAACCCTGGGGAAATAAAGTTTGTTAGCAAGGAAGAATGCAAGTGAACTAGTTTTTATGCTGTGATCTTACTGGAGATCTGCCAAAAGTCCTTTGTTTCTAATGAATCAAGCCTTCTGCTTCCATGTCCTTCCCTGTCTTTGCAAAATTAAGGTATTAAGTTCTTCTGCTAAAAGCATACGTTATGTATAATTTCAGCAGGGTTTTTTGTTTTGAATGTAAATGTCAACTTTGATAGCTATTGTAGATAAAATTGAGGAAATCTGGACATTTTATTATTTTTAAATGTAGTGCTGGAGTAGGTGAGATTTCAATAATTTCCTACCTGCTATGGAATGGATTTTGTTTCTCGGCTTCTATTGTCCAATCTAATTAAAACTGTCTAATGTAATAAGCTGTACTATGTAATGGAATTGTTTTTTTCCTTCCAGAGCCTTTATCCAGACTACTGTATTAGAAAAATTGACTTCAGTTCTGTCTAAATATTCCTTTGCTTAATTTCATCTTATTGCTCCTAGTTACTTCCCTTCAGAACTGACTTTCTTGCGATGATAGACATTTTCATAGTGATGGAAAACCTTTCATGTAGAGAGTTTAAAACTGAACTTCTAATTCTTATGAAAGATGATAGATTGAAAGTTGTGGATATTTTAAATTTTCTACATAGCCACAAATCATTGAAAAGTGTCTCTCACTGCTTTTTTCAGGTCATTAACTATGTTGTTGAATGAAATTGGCTTGGTGTAGCTATAAGCTACAAAACACAAACAGCACATGGAAAAGAAATGCACGTGCAAAAATGAGTGTATATTAAAATAACCAGAAAAAAAGGAAAGCATCTTTAAATCAGAATCCACACTATGTTAGTATAAAATGAAATGAGAATTAAGACTATGTTATATCATTTGGCTCATAACAATTGCAGCCACTTTTTTTTTTTTTTTTGCATGTGACAAGACAAATAATCAAAATTTTGTGCAGCACAACACACTTTCTAGTTTGCAGATAAATGTGGAAAAATGCATCTGAATTATGCAAAGCAGACCATTTATTTGTCTTATAATAAAAAAGGTGAAATATTTTAAGTAAAGTGATAGATATTCAACCTATCCAGAAGTATTAGATACCTATTTTTTTAGTAGTAAGATATGGCCATTCTAAGTGTGCTAACCTCATATTCTGAGAATGGGGAGCTTTGAAGTCCTCTTTAACACACCATTACTTACTTTATCTCAGCATGTCTTCTAGCTGTGATTATTCTTTAGACAAGCATGAAGATGTTTATTTTATGAAGCATTGTGACTTTAAATGATTTGCCAGTATTTTCTGTCGTAACATTGTATGCTATTTCATATGGTCCTAACCAGGTCACATATTGAAAAGACAGAGGAATGGGAAGAACAGTAGATTTGTAGAAACCTGGGAAGGTTTCTTGGGTTTTTTTGTTAACCTGTTTCTCCCAGGAAGAGTCAAAATATATATGTAGAATACTAAGCCGGTGACTGACATGAAAATGTTGACCTGAGCCCGACTGGGAAATGGGCGTAGTAAACAGCGTGGAATTCCTGCTCACACTGAGAGATTTTGAGGTTGGAAGTTCCCTTACAAGACGGGCCCTCGTCATGCATGCTTTCAGAACCCTGTGTGCTTTAGTGTTCAGGCTCGCCTGCTTCTCCTGCAGGATCTGTTGGATATGCTCAGCAAATCTAGAGACGGTGCATGCATCAGTTTAGTGGCCATGACTTCTGAACTCATAATAACCTGGCTTTGTTTAGTGCTTGATTGTTCACTTATACCTTAGACGGAATTATATTTGAAATAGACTTAGTAACAAAGTTGTAATTTGAATGGTTTAGAAATCACCTTAAAATTATGTCTGTTCTTATGTTTTAGTTACGAACCTGTTTTTTAGTACCCAGGGGTGTTTACAACTTAACCTTGTACATTTGTCACTCAAAGCGTCCCTTTAATTTCAGTGTTGGTGCAATTACACTTCTTTTATGTGAAAACAAACAAACAAAAAATTATTTTTCTAAGGCGATTAATTGAATTTCTGTGTCTATTCTATAGGCATAACTATATAATAAATACCCAAATTTGAGAAGAAAAAAAAGCCAAAGTAAAAACCCAAACACCTGACCAGTTCAGTGTCAGTCATCCAAAGGAAAAAAGGATTCTTAAAGTTTAAGTTTAGGCATCTTTCTTAGCAAGAACTTAGTAAAAGCCTTTGATGAATTCATTGGATCCAAAAGTTTGTGATGGCTAAACCCTGCATGAAAAATAAAAAGGGAATAGTATATAATGATTCAAAACTGTGGAAGAAGTGGGGAAAAACGTTCCTTATCCATTTAAACCTGTCATACCTTGAATAATCACAAGCATCAACTTGAACTATTCTAGGGGTTCCCTGTTCCTTCATTTTTCATGCCCTATTTATCTGTTCACTTCACCACCAGAATTTTCTGGTGGTGGTGTCTTACCCAGTGTGGAAAACTACTAAACAAGGCTATATTATAAACATGTATATTTATAAACTGGAAATCGGAATTACCAGGCATTTCAAGCCAAAAATCCTTGTATTTTCCAAATTATTAATGAGATTTTCATCAGTAATGTAGTTGAAGTGCATTTTAATTTAGTGAGTCAAAGAAGTACAATTCCCATAGTATTACTACTCCTGTCTTTAGGTGCACACAGAATGTGACTTCACTGAATATAACAGGGAAAAATTTTACAGCTGGTAATCTGTAATTTCAAGAAAAGAAAAAATGCAGGAAATAGTTTTCTTGAAGTTTCTGTAAAAAACTTTCTTTGGCAGGTAAAAGGTCATTCAGTTCAAACCTTTGTTTCTTGACAGAGTACTGAAGGTGATTTCAAAACCTGTTTTGTAGCCATCTATATTAAGACTTCAGTGCTTAGGCACTCTGTCTAAGGCTCTGTTAGAGCATTCTAACATTTAGGAGAGATGCTAACTTCTCAACTTTGTCTCCCTCTTCTTGATTAGATGTCATATCGTATAATTACTTGAAGGCTGCATGTTCTACCTTCAATAGGAAATTTGGCATTAGAAGAGGAGAATCTTCTAAAAACAAACAAGAAAAAAAAAAAAAACAAGTTGGAAACTAGCTTCCTCTCAGTTTTATCATATTCATCTTTTTCTCTAGAGTGAGGATGATCACATTTAATTTTAGATTTTTTTAAAGAATTTTTTTTTAAACTGCAGATCAGGTTCTAATTTATTGCTATTGATTGTTTTTTAATAGGCTTTTGAGGTCTCCTAGATAATTGTTGTATTCTGTGTCTGAATGGAAAAGAAAAACAATATTTATTATTATGATTAATAAACAACTCATGGGTTTGTGTGAGTAGAGATTTAGATGGTCTTCCTGCTGTGTTGTATGTTACCAATGTCTGTGATGGTCAAGAAAGGGATTTGCTACATTCTGGCTAACCAGAATTTTCGGATCACCTACTAATTTTGGTTAATGCAATCTGGAGTCCCAAAATATGTCTAAACTTTTGTGGAAAATTTATCCTTAGGTTATCCACATTTTCTACCATTGATAGTTATTTAATAAATAACTGTTCTGAAATCTCAGTAATACTCAAATAGCTTTTAAAATTTCTGGACATGTCAAGTATAATTTTTAAAATCCTGTAAGTTTAGCACATTTTTATTTCATACTTTTGTCAAAAAATGAAGGAGGTTGAAATTCAGTAGAAAAGTAGTAATTTAGGCTACGAGGCAACATAGAAAAATTAATACAAAAATACTTAAAGTTGTTTTATTCTTTCAAGTTGGCACTAGTATGAGAGGAAAATTTGTTTAAGGACATTTTAACTCTGAAACAAGAAAGCTGTAGTCTATGAAGTAATAACTTCTGAACGAAAGAGAATACAATGGTACATACAATAGCCTGACATGGTAGCTAGTGTACATTACTCTACCTACTCTATGGTAGTATCACATTTTTAAATTCCTGTCTTTCATGCTAATTACAAAACATCTTATTTGATCATAGATTCACTATTTTAAGAAAGCTTGTTTTGTATGGTGTATTTTATTGTTTGCATTTTGTTTGCTGCATTTGGTCTGCTTATCAAGCTTTGCGTAATGATTATATTTTTTTATTTAAAACAAGTAGTGGTAGTTATTTGCAGTTGTCACTCAAAATATTTAATTAACTCCAAACACTACAAAACATCATAAATCTTATTTACAAAATGTCTTCAAGTAAGCTTGTAAAACAGTTGCCTGCACAGCTAAAATGGAACGGAATGTTCAGAATCGAGGGTGCTTTGGAACCAATTATATTGCAGTAGATAATTCTTCAGGGCACAGGGGAATTGTGGAAAAAAAATCGCATAAAATCTTTTTCTCTCTGTAAATTAATGGATCATTGTTTTAAATGAAACACAAAGACATAGTTTTCTTGGTTTATTATTTATTTTTCTATAAAGGAAATGAGAATTTTATTTTACAGATTCCACACATAAGGTGTGATTAGGTAAAATGTACATACAAATGAATATGTAAAGCACCTGTGATGATACAAAAATAAAACTGGCAGGGACTTCAAGCAGTCACTGATCCAACTCCTCATCCTACTGCAAAAATAAGTCTCTCTGATGTGTCTCAGCTTCCAGTCTACAAGGTTCTACAACTTTCTCAGATGATCTGTGCTTGACTTCTATCACAGTAACATTTGGGAAAAAAAAAAATCATCTATTGAGTAATCTTTCTTTTCCCTTTCTTCCACTGGTGATCTTTATTCTTTTTTGCAACAACCTTTTTACATATTTAAGAAAAGTTATCATTATATACAAAAGAAAATTATACACTTTATACACTGAATAGCAGCTTCAGAGAATTGATACATCTTCCTCAAAGTTACTATGAAATTTGGTGTTTGAAAGTAGTTGATATGTCTCAGACAAGCAAGTGAAGTCTCTGTTATATCTTGGTTTTGCCAAAGATTACAACTTGAGGCACATTGCACTTCAACTGATATTTTACAATGAGCTTAAATGGCAGAAAAATATATGTAGAGTCAAAGTGACTCTACAGAGAGTCTAATCAGAAAAAAACAATAGAAATATATAAATTGTATGCTTGTGTTGCTGTTAAAAACGGTACTCTGCTTGGTTATCCAGTGATTTAATGCCTCTTTAGAGAAAAGGGTATTTGGAATATATATTTGTAAACCAAAGTAGCTAATCAGTGAGTGAACCTTGAACCAAAGGCATTTTAATAAAATGAATTTAATCTGAGAACAGCACATCTCATCCAAATGCCTTCTCTCTTCACCTGCATTTCTTTTGTAAAACATTTATTAATACTCACTCATGTAAATCTCAGTTTTCCTTTTGAATCTTCTTAGATCTTTTTAAAATTACTAGTTCCTAGACGTTAGTTTCACAATGCTGGGGCATTTCTCACTTATTCTGCAAGGTGGCTTTGTGTTTGCATTTGTGAGTTTTTTCAATCTCATTGTTCTGATAATGGAGAAAAGGTTGAGGATGGAATTCTAGTTTCACTGGTATTTATATAAAATGCTGTAACCCTAGTGTTTTAAGTGTATTTTTCCTAATGTATACTGTAATGAGACAGAAGAGAATTGATTCTTGACTTTGGATTATTTCCTTGTAAGAATGATCAAGTTTTCTGCTTCAGCACGAAAAAGTACGGCTTGTATTCTCCATGAGAAGAGCATTACATTTGTGTTGACAGAGCTACTGAAGGCATCTGGTCCTGCTCATCGGAAGCTGTTTGCCATTGGTATCAGCTAATCAGAGATAGGTGAAACTAGTTATCTTGTGAGGGATGAAGGAAATCCATTTGTTTCAAGAGAAGGAAGACTAAAAGGAGTGTCATGTACACTTTATTAGAATTAATTGCAATACTAATAATCTTTCTTTTTACTCTGCTCATGGGGAACTTAAATTCTTGGTTTTAACTTCATGCTTTTTTCCTGAATTAGTCTTTCCTCCTACACATGAACAGTTGAGAAAAAAGTCAGATAAGGTAGATGATGTGTGTGGGTATATATATTAACTTAAAAAGAACTATCATGTTGGAAATAAGTGTAATAGCATCTCTTTTAGAAGAGAGAGGAGTGGTACAGAGATCCTGAGTGGCAGGTAATCAAAACAAGCAATTTTTAAATCATAGCAGGGCAGCTCTATTAGGTTTCTCTATCAGCCATTTTAAATGATTATGTACAGAATTGATCGGTTCAACAGTTCTAGTAGGTGCATATGGCAGCTTGTATTTTTAGGTAATCAACTTAAATCCATACCACATTTTTTGCTACAAAGAAAATAATAGTATATCATCCTATGTGCTGTTCATTCTTGACCTTTGTATTGATGTGTGTTTTGCTGTCTGACACCACACAACACACTTTACCATTTCTGCAAGTGTCAGGTAGAAGTACCCGTATGAACACTTGGTTTCTTGATTCCTTTTTTTTCTTTTTTACAAGACTCAAAGTCTGGTTCTTAGAAAATAAAGTAGAATAATAGCATTATTATTATCTGAAGGGTCAGGTTACATGAATGCAAGGGCAGTACATGTCCGTATAAGTTGTTTTTTCTATACAGTGTCTGGGAACGTGGGGCAGAGTGTTTCACTACTTCATTGCTGTTGCTGTGGAATCAAAGGTGTTTGTCCTGAAGACAAAGGAAGATACAAGACTGTCTTAAGGCACTGATAAAGGCAGCAAGTGGTTGAGGAGATAATGTTAGGGTGGCACTATGCCAGTGTTCCCCTTGGTGCACGGTGGAGGTTAGTTGTTCTCCTCTAATGCAGGGATTATTTTATTTAACCAGAGGTGTGACCTTAAGAACTCACCCTCAGTTTGTATTTAAATTTCTTATTTACTCCATGAATTAAATTTTGTGGCCCTGAGGACAAAGAGTCCTTAAAGTAGCAAAATTCACCTTTGCCTACTGTGCTGAGGAGTCCTGCTTCTGGTCTGGCATTATCTGCCCATTCTAGTGTTCCCCAAGTAGGTTGTAGGCCTGTTGACATCTGAGCTTTTCTTTTAAAAGCAAGTGATAAATAAATAATCATAATTTCTATGGTCATTTCTTCTTTCTGACGTTCTGTACTTCCCCATCAAAGCAGGCAGAAGTACTATGCAGCATTCTTCAATGCAGATTTAGTGTTAGACACTTGTGCAGCACTGCTTATAGTAAGTAACACTGTTGCTCAAGGCAAAATATTCTTATAACTTAACTTACAGCCTACCTATGACCTTTTTAAAAGAGAGCTGTAGCACTAAGTGAAAGGAGGAGAGCTCATACATGACCTTTAATTGGGACAATGTATTTATGCTCCACAAAGAACACACTCTGCCTTGGGCTTTAGAGTAAATAGTTTGATCCTTATTCTGATTTCCTGTAAAGTGATGTACAGTGAGAGGAATTGTATGACGACTTGTGCAGCCACGCTGATGTAAAAGTGAGATAAGAAGTGAATCTCTGAATCTCGGACAGTATGAACACAGGTCCTAGGATTCTTCTGAAAATCCTGAAAACCTTTTGTGGTAGTAATTCATCACATCCATGTTCTCATGTTGTCCTGGAAGAATTGCACTATGTCTGTCTCGGTGGCAAGCCTGAGCAAGTGTTCTCTTGCAGCAACAGGGGCTGAAAAGAGTAGTGATATGCCCCTTGCTTCTCTGAGAGACGTGCTGCCTCGGCTATCCCTCTTTTAAGTTGAGGAGCTAGCTATATCAACTATTGTAGCATGATTACTTGTGTTGACCCTTAAATATTTGCCTACATCAACATTTCAAATTGTATGAACTCATATCTTTATCAGTTTTTCCCTAGATATATTTTGTTCCTTCCCCCTCTGTTTCCTGTGAGGCATAAGCCCAACAAGGATCTTTTAGAATTTCATTAAATCCTAGTCAGTGTTTTCATCAGTATTACCATTCTAGGGCTGAGACTTTGAGTTTATTAATTAGCCAGACCTTCCTCTGGATTGTTGCTTTTACATCATGCATTAATATTTTAAGGCTATCTTGGGTCTCCTCCATCAGAGTATTTAATTTTAAAACAAATGGATAGCTTGCGTACTTTTGGTATTGATGATGTTATAATAGTTCAAATTCTAAGTCTGATTATACAGCACTTCAAACATGAAGGAGATTTTCAAAGATACAGGTAAAGATAGATGTTAAACTTCGTTGGTTTTCAGTTGAAGATACTTTCCTGATTGGCCTTTGTGCCTTTGAAAATTGTATCCCAAGAGACAAGATAGACTAACATTAGGGGAAGACAAAAATTATCTCTTTTTTACTAAAAGTAAAGTGAAATATGGGGAGATGAATAAGACTTGACAAAATCACAAAGGAGGAAAAGGAGGGAATTGAATCCAGATCTCAGGGCAAATGGCTACAGGGATGTGAAATTTCAGTCTTCTGTTCTACATTTTGGCACTCTAAAACATTTGGCATTAAGTTCACTCATTAATCTTAAAAGTGCTTACGAAGTAGCAGTTGGAATCGGTTCAAATTGCATAGTGTAAGTGTTAATACAGAATTCAGGTATAATGTTGAAAATTTTGTAATATGTTTCATTCTGTAAATGACTGATCAATGCTGAATGAAATCTCCTGAATGTAGTCTTTTCTATTCATGTATTACTTCTGACTCTTTATTTTCTCAAGTTCATTTGTAGTTTGATACCGTTTGCAAAACCTTTTCTGCATCACATCTGCTATTGATCTGTAGGTGATCTGCAAGTGGTACGCAGGTATCCAACATTCCAGATTTAAGCTGGTTAATTTGGAATTATACTTCTTTTTGATCCTTGATCGGGTGAGCTTTTTAATGCTTTAGGATCATGTTTGCTTCATTTTTTTAAATTCTTTCTCTCTTTAGTCAGATAGCTTTCTCCAGATTTTTTGTAGCACTTGCTACAGTACCTTCCTGACAGGCAGTGTTTTTAGCTCAAAAGCTTGAATTCAGATTACTCAGTATTACTTCTGTGGGGTTTTTGTTTGCCTGTTTTTTTAGGGTTTTTTAGTGAAGCAGTTAATTTAATGAAATTGAAATTTATTGTTGGTAATTGATAACCACTTAAATAAGGATTCACCATGGTGTCATTTAATGCTGAGCTTTCTGAATGAGTCTGAAATGAGGCTTCAGTGCTCTTTTTTTAAAATCATTTGAGTTCAAACAAAAATTTGGTCCAGAGGCTTCACTGGACTTCCTCCTTGCTTGCTTGTTTTAATCTTCAGGCTTTCATGAAGTATGTGGTTCACATGCATGTTCTCTGTAGAACACCCACTGAAGCTGTCTGCCCTGGTTATGATCGTATAAGTAGATGAAGCACTACCAAGGTGTGCTGATGTTAAACATGAGCGCTGAAGCAGCAGCAGGACTCAGGGCTGGCAGAAGGGAGGAAGAAGATGAAATACCAGTAAGGACACTTGGCTAAGAACTGCTGGGGTACTGTTGGTTTCAGGTTTGCTGTGAAGACGAATGAGAAAGTCAGGTTTTTTACTCAGTTTTGATCTGTACTGTGTGGCAACTAAGTTGGAAATAATTCCTGACATAAAAGTTTCTTTAATGCTTTTAGATGGAAATCCTTACCCCCCTAATGTACACTAATACTGTTTATCTTCAATCTTTATATTGAACTCTACATTAGAAGGGTTGGGGGTTTTTTTCATAGCTCCTTCTAGTTCAGCATGATTGGCTCAGATTGTAACCTATTTTTCATTGCTTTGATAAGTCAATCAGACTGCACTCAAATGTGTTAAAATGAAGCACTTGAAATCTACAGCTCTAGAACTCATCTGCATTGCTATTTTTGATCACAGTCTTTAAAAAGCATTAGCAATATTATTCTCAGAGAAAATAAAGTACAAAAATTTCAAACTAGGTATGTCATCCAATGCCATTCAAGAAAGGAGCAAATGTTAATATAATGGGTGATAATTATCAGTATTTCCATATTGTGTCAACATGCAGATACTTAGAGAAACAGAGTACTTGATTACAAATCACACACAGAATCACACACACTATCACTAGGTTGGAAAGGACCTTCAAGATCATCAAGTCCAACCATTAATCCAGAACCACCGTGTCCCCTAAACCATGTCCTGAAGTGCCACATCCACACGTTTTTTGAACACTTCCAGAGATGGCGACTCCACCACCTCCCTGGGCAGCCTGTTCCAATGCCTGACCACCCTCTCAGTAAAGATTTTTTTCCTAATATCCAATCTAAACCTCCCCTGGCGCAACTTGAGGCCATTTCCTCTTGTCCTATCACTAGTTCCTTGGGAGAAGAGGCCAACACCCACTTCGCCACAACCCCCTTTCAGGGAGTTGTAGAGAGCGATAAGGTCTCCCCTCAGCCTCCTCTTCTCCAGACTAAACAACCCCAGTTCCCTCAGCCGCTCCTCATAAGACTTGTGCTCCAGACCCCTCACCAGCTTCGTTGCCCTTCTCTGGACATGCTCCAGCACCTCAGCATCCTTCTTGTAGTGAGGGGCCCAAAACTGAACACAGGATTCAAGGTGCGGCCTCACCAGTGCCGAGTACAGGGGCACGATCACTTCCCTACTCCTGCTGGCCGCACTATTTCTGATACAGGCCAGGATGCTCTTGATCTTCTTGGCCACCTGAGCACAGTGCCGGCTCATGTTCAGCCGGCTGTCAACCAACACCCCCAGGTCCCTTTCCGCCGGGCTGCTCTCCAGCCACTCCTCCCCAAGCCTGTAGCATTGCATGGGGTTGTTGTGGCCAAAGTGCAGGACCCGACACTTGGCCTTATTAAACCTCATACAGTTGACCTCGGCCCATCGATCCAGCCTGTCCAGATCCCTCTGCAGAGCCCTCCTACCCTCCAGCAGATCAACACTCCCACCCAGCTTGGTGTCATCTGCAAACTTACTGAGGGAGCACTCGATTCCCTCATCTAGATCATCAGTAAAGATATTGAACAAGACTGGCCCCAGAACCGAGCCCTGGGGAACACCGCTTGTGACCGGCCACCAGCCGGATTTAACGCCGTTCACCACAACTCTCTGGGCTCGGCCATCCAGCCAGTTCCTCACCCAACGAAGAGTAAACCTGTCTAAGCCACGAGCCGCCAGTTTCTCCAGGAGAATGCTGTGGGAGGCACTGTCAAAGGCTTTACTAAAGTCCAGGTAGACAACATCCACAGCCTTTCCCTCATCCACTAGGTGGGTCACCTGGTCATAGAAGGAGATCAGATTGGTCAAGCAGGACCTGCCTTTTATGAACCCATGCTGGCTGGGCCTGATCCCTTGGTTGTCCTGCAGATGCCCTGTGAGCACTCTCAAGACCAACCACTCCATAATCTTCCCTGGTACAGAAGTCAGGCTGACAGGCCTGTAGTTCCCAGGATCCTCCTTCCGGCCTTTCTTGTAGACAGGTGTCACATTGGCAAGCCTCCAGTCTTCTGGGACCTCCCCTGTTAACCAGGACTGCTGATAAATGATGGAGAGTGGCTTGGCAAGCTCCTTTGCCAGCTCTCTCAGTACTCTCGGGTGGATCCCATCAGGCCCCATAGGCTTGTGGGTGTCCAGGTGGCTTAACAGGTCCTTAACTGCTTCCTCCTGGATTATGAGGAGTATATTGTGCTCTCCATCCCCATCTTCCAGCTCAGGGGGCTGAATACCCTGTGGATACCTGGTCTGGCTATTAAAGACTGAGGCAAAGAAGGCATTAAGTACCTCAGCCTTGTCCTCGTCCTTGGAGACAATGTTCCCCGCCATATCCAGTAAGGGATGGAGATTCTCCTTGCCTCTCTTTCTGTTGTTAATATATTTGTAAAAACATTTTTTATTATCCTTTACGACTGTAGCCAGACTGAGCTCTAGCTGGGCTTTTGCCTTTCTAATTTTGTCCCTGCTTGACGTGACGAGATCCTTGTCCTCTTCGTGATTTGCCTGCCCCTTCTTCCAGAGATGCTAAACTCTTCTCTTTTCCCTGAGTCCCAGCAAAATCTCCCTGTTCAGCCAGGCCGGTCGCCTTCCCCGCCAGCTGTTCTTACGGCACATATGAGTGTCCTGATGAATGTTCCATTGCTACTTATGTCTTAGTAGCATGGAGATTAAGAGAAAAATACAGTTTAAGGAAAGATATGTGAGTAATTTGTTATATTTTCTTCCTTTCAAATAAAGGTTCATCTTTGGTTCCAGCTTTAGGTCAGCATTTTCTTTTCTTTTTTTTTTTTTCTTCTTTTTTTTTTAAAGGTCCAGGATTGGGACTGTAGCTGTATAATGAATATTTTACCATTTTATTTAAATGTACTGCTCATACAAGAGCAAGTCATTCTAATCTCTCTTTCCTTGTAACTTTTCAAGTATCGTGTATTTGTAAATAGACTTATCAAAGAATGATATATCTCCCTCAGATTTATTCACCTTGCTCTGTTTTCATAGCTTTTCAAACTACTATTCACAAGAAAATCTGCTGTTTCTCAAGAATATCAGTGTAACTGGTGGTCACTCAGCACTTCTGAAGATCTTAGCCTTCTATTTTAGAAGGGCAAATCAAAGATGTGCACTGAATGATAAGCAGCAGCATATACTAGGGATCGCCATAATAGGAGAATATGATATTTTTCCACTTAATGCTTTCTTACTCAATAAACCAACATGGTGAATATGGAGTCTTTATTTTATGGGGAGTGAGTTCATCACAGGAGCTGTAAAGAACATTTGCTCATGCTAATTTATAGGAGAAATGATATGACCATAAGTCCATTCTGATTTTTTTTTCCCCAATTGTTATTATTCCACTGTCAGAAATACAGATAACAGACCTTCTCAGAATGAAAATAGGCAGGGAGACATAGATTTAATTTTTTCATCATGTTTCAATTCATACAGCTACGTGCCCTGAAATATGGAGACTAAGGGTGTTGCAGAAGCTAAAAGAGTGCTAAACCTGAATCAGCGTTACAAAGAAGTGCAATGACCTATGTAACTGTAGATTGATTAGTTTTTATAATAACCCAAGTTAAAATGAAGGAAAGTGATAATTGATTTAACCAGAACATAGAAGGAGGGTAATTAAGGCCAGTCAGATCTCTTTCACAGAACACATCTCTCTGTCATGAAACTTTTTTCTTTTTTCCCAGTCTTTTGAAGGAATGATATGTTTATTTTATAAAGGTAGCAGCACAGATTTTTATGGAACATCTTGTATGGTACTCTATGGAATTCACAATAAAAACAGTGCTTTAGGATAGTAGTTAATCACATGGATTTCAAATTTACAGAAGCTGACTGATAGATCTTCAAAGGTATTGCCTGTCAACGTTGTCATTGTTGAATGGAGATTTTCCTACCAACATTTTTCAGGCAGCAGCACTAGATTCAGTACTAGTCAACACCTTCATTTTTTTATTGGTTAGAAAAATGCTACTCTTAAAGTATGTGAATGGTAAAACGTAAAGGATAGTGTAAGAATCAAAGACTGGAAAATAAAATCATGCAAATTCACATGTGAACTAAAAAGCACTATTTTAAGAGTGAGGAAAATGAAACATTAGAACAAATTACTTTGGAAAAGCTGTATTATTTCATCTCTTAGTATCTTTAGTTATAGATAGGCTTTCTTTGTATATGGTATTCTTTACTCACATGAAAGCAACTGATCTCAGTAAAAGAATATTCTTTTTTTTAAAAGGATAAGGTAGACAATATAGTTGTTGTGATTGGCTTCAGACCCGCAAGTCTCAATTGTTACAGAAAGGATATTAGTAAATACAGTTATGTTCTTACATGTGATTTCTGTTAAGTACCAACCACACCAACAACCAGTACAATGAAAATCATGTCCTGGAATTTCCAGTCTGTTTGTGTTTTGAAAATACCTCTGTGTGTGTATATGCATGCTTGATTGTGTATCTATGAATTATGCTTCTGAGCTTAGGGAAGCTGTTCATATCCATAAAATCATTTGCATATACTATTATAGCAGTGAGACCAGAGATGCAAACTGTAGAAGATAGAGTGCACAGACAAAGATTTAATACTGAGAGGAAAATGAGCTCATGTTTATGTGATTCAATGACTTTAGTTCATTAAAATATATTGAGCTGTGAAGTAAATTTTTTCCACACTACTGATGAGAATCTGCCCCTTTGAAAGTTCACGTAGATAATTTATTATTTAGTATTCTCAAAAATACATATATGTAGCTTTCATCAGTCTTCCTTACCTGATAAGAGTAAATATCTGCAGATTGCACTTTCCTGGATTTGTCAGTTTGTTTTCTCAATGTCTGCAGTGCAAACATTCCTCTGTTACATACTATGTATGCATTCTTTCAGAAAGTTTCATTTCATTGCAGCAAAATTAACTTTTGAAGATCAGAATCTGGAGGATTAAAACACGAAATATAATGTAATACATATTTTTCCTAGATTATATTGTGCAGTAGTTAGAAGCTATCAGTTTTTAGTCTTACACGTCTGTACTAATAAATTCTGAAATAAAATGCATTATTAGTCTTTCTGGAATTTGCTTGCTTGTTATGAAAAAGTAGTGACATGTCCCTGGAACCTTGTAAACAATAAAACCCCACATTTTCTTAACAAAATATAAATTTGGTTTTAGTCCTCCAGTACTTAACATTACATAGAAATTACAGTATCCCTGTTCAATACTATGCATAGGTTTTGGAAATATCTCAGAAAATAGTCTTAATTTTTCAGGGTGCAAAGGAACACATCATTTGGGTGTATGGTGAGTTTTGGGTAATAGCTGGCTCCCACGTGTTTTGGTGAGAATCTTTTCAAAGTTACTTGGAAAAGATCACTTCCATATCTGGCTAAAATCAGATTTTGTTCAATTAGTTGTTTTCCCAAGCCTTAAAATTTCATAGCTCTTGAAAGAGAGGTCAAGTGAACTTCTATGGAAACCAGAAAGAAAAAGTCATTTGTCTGTAGTGGCACTACTGCTTTCCCTGCTCTAGCTTTTTTCCTTTCGCTTTCCTGATTATTATTTTTCTCCTGTCCTGTACAGAGGCAATACCAAGGATACTTACTTACGGTGTAAGTAGATGAAAGTTGTGAGAATCCAGTCAGGGAAAACATCAGAGCATTACACTGTCTAAGTGAGGGCTTAAAGTGGTCTGTTTGTCCCAAAGTTTTCTTGCACCACTGCTGTAGAAATTAAAATCATCTAACATCTTTTGGATCATTTAGTTTATCTCCCAGTGGAGCCTGGAGACCAGTATTTGTGGTGCTGTCTGACACACTTTAATAAATCTGCTTCATGATGATCTTTTTGAAAAATGCAATTGATACAGATGCTTGATATCTTAAGTGCAAGTACTGTAATTATTCCATTTGCTCAATTCCCACTGAAATCCAGGAGATTTTTTTTTTTTTCCTTAATGAAAAATACGATGGTAGCTTATTGACCTTCATGCTTTGTATGGACAAATAAGAGTGACTTTCCATTTCAAAAAATGAAAAATATTTTTTGTGTGTAACTGGGGAGGGAGTGATTTGTGCATAGCTACTATCCAGAAGTTTAAATGCCAGATCAGAGGTTTCAGGGCAAGGTAAAGCTTTGCCAGCAGTATATTACTTTGGCCTTATTCCAGGGTGGTGCCATGAGGGGAGATTTGCAATAATTTACCAATATGGCAAGAGAGTTCCTCCAAAGTATTTCATGTGATTTTCTGTGTTCTGTTCCAAAAAATGTTTATTCATTTGTATATGTTAGAATTAAACTTACTGTGGTCGTTGATTACAGTAACAAACCAGAAATTTTGACAGCAAATTACACCTCCATTTTAAAAACATGACTGTTCTGTTCCACTTGTTATACCATGTTTATTTGTATATGTGTCCCCTCTTACTTGGATAATTTGTTGTTATGGTCCCGTCCTGCCTCTGTGTGTATTGTTAGAGATGTACAGTAGGATTCAGTAGGTTTCTTGGATTCCAGAAAAGAGTTGATATGATATTGTATATTGGGCATGTGTGGGGAGTGGTAGGGAATATGTGGCGCTCAGTATGTTCACATGTGTGAAAGGGATAAATGATTTTTTTTTTTTTCCTCCTAGTGAAGCACTTTAGATTATGTTGCGTTCATAAGTAGCAGATTCTAGATCTCAGCACAGTGGAACAATCCACTGCATGGGGAAAGGGTAGCAGGTTGACTTTCACTGAAGATCTGATGCATCTGTCTTTCTGGGTCAGCTTGATGATAGGCTGAAAGGATGTCTTCAGTGAGCTGATTAGCACTTTGACAAGTGTTTTTTGGAGGGAGTAGTGCTAGCAAATGTTTTTGTTAGAAATCCTCTGATCCTGTGATCATGAGTACTGTGTAGTTCAGAAAGAAAAAGTATGACACATGAATGCTGATAGTTTGGGGAAATATAAATTAGTTACAAACTGTAGTATCCATATTACAATTAACTGTGGGCCTGCAATGCAAATACAAATTTTGCTCTGGGTGTGGTTTGAGTTTTGTTTGTGGGTTTTTTAAAAAGTAGGATTGAGTGGTTGGTTAGTTTGAACCATCTGGTTAGGTAACTGAGAAACACCACTTCCGCAGGCGTGTACTGTGCACACTAATGAGGCCAGTGTTAAATTAAAATAATCCATAAAATTATTTTCATAGTTTACTTTTCTAGGTAAGCCTTAATTCACTTTTAGTGGAAAGTATATAGTGGAAGCTTTCCCTCCCAGTTTTTTGTCTTCCTGTGCAACCATATTGAAGACCAGTAAACAATATTCATTTGTTCATATGCATAATATGAATATTCATTTGACACACGACCTCACAATGACTGTCCTGTTTGGGACATTTATGAAATCTTGAAATAGGGTATATTATAACTCTTCAAATAATAGACTGAGTGTACATATCTGTCCCCTCTAGAGGGACAAGTAGCTTCTCTCTTCTTTTTCTTCCTGTGGGCTATGGAGAAGCAAGACTGTAATCTCACTGGCATGAATTATTTAATATCCATTTGGAAGGTCTGAATGATGCATCCTAAAATGAGTAGTGTGGCAGAACCTGATCATTACAGAGTTAGGCTACACTGAAATGGGTTCACAGTATTTCTGTCTCTACGTATTATAGAATGAGAGTGCCTTCAGGCATTTAAAATTATTTACAAGCCACAGCTGTTTCCATGGAGTATAAAATATCAACCATTTGAAAATGAGGTCTTGTTGTCAAATCCTAATCCTCTTACCTACTTAAGCAGTGGTTTTATATTAGCAGCAAATGTTACTACAGTACAAAACATGAGGGAAGTCATGCAGTTCTTATCAAGTCCAAATTTATCAGTGTATTATGCTAAAACTGATTAATGTGCATTTTGTTAAAGCTAGGTTTCACACTGTCTCAGTATGGATGTGACAACTAACACTGACCAGTGTTCCTGCTGCCGAGTACCTGGAAGAAAAATCTTGAACACCACTAAGTCTAGGAAAGTACTACTTTTTACATAGTCAAAAAATGGTTTGACTGCATCCTTTAATTATAAATGCAACCCTTCCATGCTCAAAAATAGTTAAGAATAAAAACTAGGTTTAAAAATAGAAGCTCTAAAGGAAAAAAAAGCCCAACGGTTTCAGTGTGTTCAGAGTTGGGTGTGGAAACAGGTTCCCTCTTAGTACAGTATTTTCTTTGCTGGGTGTTCATCATAATGTAATACAATCTTCAGCTGTCTTCTGAATTTTGCCATAAGTAAAAGTACTATGCTGAATATTGAGGCTGAGCCCATGGTCATGGAGAGCTTGCCTTTATCTGTGCTGATGAAAAAATATGGGAGAAGTTTTAATGCAGTGCTCTTCTGGTTGATGAGTATAGGAGTCTGGTGTAAGTGTAGTTTGGAGAAACACAGCTACCATAGCTATGTTCTGTAATTGCTTAATTACTTTTGTTAAACCTTATAACTCTATAGTTTTAAAATACTGAGGTGTTTGGAACTGCTGATGGCATTCCAGTTGCAGTCTTGCCACTTACATTATTTATACTATGTAATTTTAGCTGTAAATATTTGATTGCTCTGAAATTCTCATATCAAATGGGAGCATACCTGCTTGATTTTTACCTTGCTTAAAAAAGCCATTAAAATGCGTAGCAGTTTGTACTAGGTGTTGGGAACAAGTATATCTGAGCTAATGAGGCATATGACTTCAATTTAGGTATAGGAAGGATGAATGTAATGCAGTATCATATAAAAAGCATCAGGAGTAAGAGAGAGACAGTCAGTAGATAAAGTTAAATGAAGAAGTCCAGTAAAGGAAATAAATTTACACTGTATAATTTTTTACTACCTTGCTTTTGTATTTATTACCAGTTTGATATAAACTTTGCATCTAAAATGTGTTTCAGTCCTGTGAGGTCCCATTTATTATAAAGACCTTACACTGACGGTCATATTTTTAAAAAAATAAGACAATGATTTCAAAACATGCAAATACTGCTTAACCGAAAACAAAGCCCTGAACAAGCAATACGGCTTTATGCTTGTCTCATTTTTTGTAGCTGTAAACTAAATAAAAAATAATTTAAATTTGTAAAGTAGTACAACATATAGCAATATATTTTAATATTTCACACCAAGCATACATATTTCTCCATGCTTTCTTTTATAACCACTGGTATTGAAGTTTCCCAACTTTGTTAGGAAGTCACCATTAAAAGGCCAAAATTATTTTACTTTTTTTTTTGAAAGGTAAAACCGGAGTTTTAAGTATGGCACCTTGTGTTGCGTAGTTAAACTGAATTTTCCTTGGTTCAGTAGCAATCTGAATACAGTATCAGAACTGGGTCTTAGGGAATATCAGTTTGAGATGACCTTTTATAAGCATTGTAGCTGTCACAATTTTCATTTTCCTTTGCCCCCCTGTGTGAGAAAGGTCTTCTCTGTCATGCAGGATACCTGCATGCATTTTCATGGAACAATTCTTTTAAAGCCATGCGGTTTATCTAAGAAGCAGTTTTTGCTTGTGAAAATACAATATTCTTTTCCCACACAGGCTAAAAATCAGTTTACTCTTGGAATTCCCAGATGCAGTGCTTTTGCGTAAGAAAACAGAGAGTACACTGTGGGCAAATTTCCGAGGTGCTAATGGTGATCCCTGGCAGCTGTAGGGATCTGTTTGAGAATCACCTGCACTGTGATGGATATCAGAAGAATTTAAGATGATGATAAATTCTTTGTCACTGATGTCTTTAAATTTAACACTAGTTCTTGTGGGAGTTGTTTTTTTCGTAGTGACAGGATAGTCCTCAATGAAATGTTTGTGCATAACAAGCAACATCTCTCATTTTACTGTGATAATACTGAAGAACCAAAAGTAGGGAAAAATTCTGAGAGTTAAATGCATCTTTTCTGTGACTGATTTTGCAGTGCTACAGAACAATTTCACTAGGAGTCTTCATGTTGCCCTTAAAGGTCAATTAATAATGTTCAGATTTTAGATACTTTCAGTAAAGCTTCATACATGTTTAAATGAAAACATACATAAGCTGGAAGGAAATAATTGCTGAGAAACTAAGGAGCCAACATTTTATTCCTTAATTAATTAATTATTTTATTCTAAATATAAAATTACTTGAAAGGAACAGGTTTTAATCACTGTACCTCAGAAGATTCCTTGATATAGTTTTACTCACATTTATCTTACTCGGAACACTTACAGGCTTTGTCTACAGGGTGATCATTTTTTCAGTGCTTGTACTTTACTTCGTTATAAACGTGGACTAAAATGTGCTAAGAAGGAGAATAAGTATGGTCAGATGAAGCTGTTCAGTTGTGTTTCAATGTCTCATACAGCATCAAGAAGTCAAAGATCATTGTGAAACTGGGTTGTACATGGTTTTTGAACTTTGCTGCAATGGCCAAAATAGATGTAAAAGACATACAGAAGCATTGAAATGACAGCTTTTTACAGTGTTACTGTCTGTAGTAGAACATTGTAGTCTGCTCATACCTTTTTTAATATTTTTGTAATGTCCCTAGTATAGTGGAGGTAATCAGATGATTGCATTGTGTAAATAAGCAAATATATCACATTAGTGGTATATACATTTAGGCTATTTGAACCATAACTTCTCTCTATATAGCATATTAATTATCCTCAGCACATTTAGATTTTCTTTTCTTTTTCTCATGCAGAGAAAGAGCGAGTGGACATAATTCAGAATTACGTATGTACTTGAATCATGACAGTTCGATAAGGCTCAGAATTTGGGAAATGTCATGCATTTAATTCCTATTTAGTCATTTTGCTCTGAGATGTTGGGCAAGACTGAAATATTAGGTACCTTGTTTACTTTTAGTAGATTTGAAAAGTACTTTGAGGTCTACAGGGGGAAGTGCTGTATTAAATTTCCGTAATAACTTTATAAACAGCTGGTTTGTGTTAATAACAATATATATGATAAATCAGCAGAGACAGAGAGCAAAGCAGGGTGTTTACAGCCAAACCAGATAATCAGATGGGAGAAAACAAAGGAGTATGCGTGCCATAGAATTAATACAATTCCTAGAAACTCCATGATTTTTTTTCATAGATTTTGGTAATCAGGGCAAGCAAACAGCTAATAATAATTTTTAAGACCTGTCACACCTTCTTCCTCTAATGATTTGTTTGTCAGAGTATAGCAGGATTTTATGGATGAGAGACACGTACTTGTGGATCTTTTGCTATGCAGCTTCTCTGGCCTTTCCTACCTCTTAATGATAATTTAGCATAACATATTTGCAGTAATAAAGAGGCTAATCTGTTGCTTTTTGCATTTTTACATGGTTTGTGATTAATAAATTCTGTAGCTCTCTGTTTAGATAATTTTACTTCATCTAGATGGTCTTCTGCTTCTTAAATGCCTCTACCTTGCATCAGTTACTAACACAGGTGGCAACTCGTCTCAAGAAGAAGAGAGATTGATTATTCATGAAGAATAAGGTCCCTTACTGTAGTTTTGAAGCTGGGATCACTGACACCCTGTAAGAATAATTGGTTGTTCTTTATTTGTCCTGTTGAAAACTACTTAGACAATTTAATCCATTTTCAAAAGCTTCTAAGGTTCTAACTTCAGCTGGAGTCACATAAAGGAAGGAAGGTAACCAGAACTAACTGACAGGTACATGTCTCTGTGTGGAAGGTGAACTGTAGAAATGGCCAGTTATTATTATTTTTAATACAGGCTTTTAATTATACCAGGATCTTATCATTGCAGCAAAAGGCACCTATGAATGCTTAGCTCTAATTAGTTGTAGTGAAGTGCCACTTGATTATACTTTAGATGTGTCAGGTCTATTTTGTAACATTAATCCAAACTTAATTTATTTAATGGGCCATATGGTACTCTTCATTTTCTTAAGTTTGTAAAATAAACCTGTAACACGGCGCTGAAAAGCAAAAAGAACTCCAGAGAAATAAAATTATTCAATTACAAATACCATGCGCGTCCTTGTACTGACATGAACCACTCCTTCATTAGTGTCTAACCACATGGCTTGATTTCCTTCCACTCTAAAGGGAGGGCTTGATTGACACTGTGGAGACCAGCCTGAGCAACTGAGTGATCTAAATAGTGCTATTACGTGTGTTTTACTGTAAGACTAACCCACTGAAGAGCTATAGTTTGCCTACTCTACAACAGGTAGTTCTTATAGAGTGTGTTGCTGATAATTTATTCTAGATGCATTTTTAAAGCTATTTTTTCTTCCTACATAAAAGCTAACATTTAAAGGATCATTAAGTAGAACCTAACTGCAACTGGTGAAGTAATGCATAGCAATTAAACATTTTTCCCAAACTGGGAACTCACAAATTATATTTTGCATATATAAAAGGAAAGATTCTGTGGATTATCAGAATTAAAATTCATCCATTTGTTATGTTATAAAGAGGGGTTTTTTTGTAAATGACACCATTTTAGATTTAAACATGCAAAAATAGATGGGGGCGGGGGGAGGAAAGGGAAAGCAGAATGCCAGTGATACACAGTTGCTATAGTACATGATGATTGACGAATTATTTGGCATTGAAGAACTTTAAAATGCTTTTAAACCCAGTGTTTCTGGACATTAACATTGGTGTAATCTTCTCCACCACCTCTGTCAGCTGGGTGGCCCACAGCCCCTAGTAGTCTTTTACTAGGAGTGACCTTCATTTCCTAGCAACAGTAATTTTGTCACAGTCAGTCCTTCATCGCTGTTCTGCATTGACGCCTACTTGACTTGCAGTAAGGAACAGGCGTTCTGCTGCCAAGGCTGGAGGTTGTCCTGCTTGTCATAAATTGCCATTACAGTTTTGGGAGATGATCTTTTCCTGGTTTCCTGACTGCTGCACATTGGAAGAAACTTGAGACAGTACTTGCACATTTTGGTAGGAGAGTGTTTCACATGATGCAACAACTATTTCCAGTTGATTAACTAAGTGAACTTTGAAGTTATTTTCTGTGTCAGAAACAGTAGTGTCTTCAGTGCAGAAAGATTGAACAAAGGTTTAGGATGGGCCCTCTAGTTAAGCAAGAGGAGCGAAGGAAATGAGAGCAGGAGCTACTAACATAGCCAGTATTTGTGGGCAATAGTCCTATAAACAGGTATTTGTAGGTATGGCTTCAGTTATGTGTCTAGCTGCTGGGTGTAATGCTATAAGTGCAGTTGATTTTAGACTTAATTGATGTTACTTTTACCTTCGAAACAAGAATAATAAATACAAGGCTGAGCTGCCTGGACATTGACAAGCAAATCTGTATAAATAAAGGAACCCCATTCAATCATATAAACAAAAAAGTTTAATCCCGTTTGAGGTTTGGTAGACATCCTTCCTACAGATGCTGATTCAGTAAGATACAGCTTTCTCCCATGTCTTGCTTTAAGCCTGGGTGAATGCCTCACAACATCTCAAATGGCATTAGACACCTCTATCTAGGCAAGCAGCCAGTCTAAAATGTCCCACCACCTAATTACTCCTGTCCCATCTCCCATCATTCCTATGCCTGCCATCATTCTTCTGCATGCTAAGACTATCTCATTTTTGCATCTCACTCTAGGAAATTGTTCCTCAATTTCTTTTCCAATACCTGTAAGACAGGGGTGGAGGAGGAGGCTTGCTTTGCTAATTCCTTCAACTTGCTTGCTTTGATTTGTTGTTGGATTTGAAATATGTGGCGTGCTGTATGGTGGGCTGTTGTTCTTGCAGTGACTAAGTTAAAAGCTTAGTTTAACAACACTTCATTGATAGGAAACTTCTATTAATTGTAGGCCATTACTACTCTTTATCTTAAGTCCATTAATTTTGGGAAACATTTCATTTGTTTAATGAATGCAAAACACACTACATGAAGTTTGTAGTCATTTTCAAAGACTTGAAGACTGCTGATGTTGTAGAGTCTGCATAACAATAAAAATAAATTGGAAGAGAACAGTATCTTGCACATAAAGCATTCTCCCATATTAGTGCAGTGTTGAATATTTATTGTTGAACTCGTCATTATCAGGGGCTTGTGTGTCAGAACAGTGAAAGTTGAACAAAGCAGTTAAACTCTTAAGATGCTAGCACGTTT
This sequence comes from Phaethon aethereus, assembly GCF_964289735.1. NCBI lineage: Eukaryota > Metazoa > Chordata > Aves > Phaethontiformes > Phaethontidae > Phaethon > Phaethon aethereus. The sequence continues at coordinate 21,665,243 of NC_138585.1, read as the reverse complement.
GAACTGAATATTGCGGTCATAAAAATATAAATCCTAGACCATGAAGGATGGTGATGTAGAAAACAAAACGTACCATATCTCATTGTACTCTTAACTGAATCTGTAAACATTTCTTATGTAAACTTCCATACATAAAAAATAGGTCACTGTTGCTATAGTGAGCAAAAAAGTGACCAATTCTTTTTGAATAGTTAAAATGGAATGTAGTGAAGTGTTTTGAGGGGCAGAATGCTGGCTAAAAGTCAGGCTTGGGTTTCTGAAAAAGGAAGGCGTCTCTTTTTTCGTTTCCTGGTATGCTAGCACAAATGAGGGTAGATGTATATTCAGAATTAACTGACTCTACCATAATTTTCACATCTTGGAAACAATACAGAAAGGGAAACCATATCAAAATATTCTGTTAATTAGCTGTGCCCCTGCAGTATCTATAACCATGTTTGATTTTTTTTTGTGAAACCTAATCTGCTTAGTAGATGACAATAATGATCGAGTTTTATAATGTTCTTGATACTTAGCTAACAGTTTTGGGGTATAGGTGAGATGACACTAATGGAAAATGCTTTAGAAGTTCATTTGTATGGTTACACCAGTTGACTGCTCACGTATTAGATGAAAAATTTCATGCATTTTTTGCTGTTTGAAATGTTATGCATTGCATGAAACCTTGTTTTCCTTTTCTATTACCCTCTATTACCCCCCCTCCCATTGTGATTCCAGGTATAAAGCCCACACTTGTACCTCCAGTCAACAATTTACTGTATTCCTGAAAATCCCGTAACAAATTCTAGATATACATAGGAAATGATGAAAGGTTAATGTTTACTAAGTAGAGTGAAAGGTATAAAGATTTAGATTTACAAGGAAAAAAATATACATTCATATACATTCATTTCCTTACCTCTGTGAAGTATATATTAAGATTTTGGTGGTCCTTATCACATTTCAAGATACCCCTCTATTGATTACTTCTTGAAAATTAATTCTGGATAGTCACAATAGCTACATGGATTCTTAACCCGAGTAGATGCAAGTAGCATTAGCCTTGAAGAACTTTGCTGCCATTGCATTTACTGAGAGCTACAATCAGTTCTTATTAGAAAGACAAGATCCTTCTGTGTAGTATATGGCTTGCTTATGGGTTGTTGACTGTTCAGCTGTTTGTCTTTTCTGATGCTGAATTGTTTTGCCCAACAGTTTTATTTGGATTAATTTGGTCATTTAACTTTGTGATTTCCTTTGGTAGGTAACTGTGATTTTTTGCTTATTTCAGAGATTTTCCTGTTGAACCCAAAAGCTGTATTTCACATCATTCAATAAACTTTTAAATATTAAAGGGAGAACTCATCATTTATGAAACTTGACCAAATGTGTTGGGCAGTATGAGGAAGTTAGGAGATAGTCTAATCTACACTGTATTATAGGACACTGTATGATACTTAAACATCTTATAATTCCTGAAAGGAGCTATCACAAGAATGGGTCTTGTGTGTGTATATATATTGCACAAAATAATAAACATGTGCATATGTGTGGATGTGTGCTATACGATCTTTTTTGACTAGGAAAGATCGTAGAAGATAAAAGGTGGTTATTTAAAAACACCTTTTGAGATTACTATATAGTTCAGGTTTCTGCTGTTTCTGTTGTAGCTTTGTTTTTTAAAAAACAAGGTTATTGCCTTGAGACTGTTTAGATAGCAGGTAGATTTGTATGTGTTTGAACAGTCATGCTGTGATGTCATTAAATGTCTTCTCAATGTGATTGAAACCTTCTCAAGAATCGTGTAAAGGGGCTGTGAAACACAGGAACAAAAGTTGTAATTAAAGAGATGCCTTCAGGTTTAAAAACTTTTAAAAATCTCTTAATCGAAATGTTAAAAAATCCCCAAAAAGCCCTGATTTAAACATTTATCTGCAACGTTTTAACAACTTAGACTTACAAATTACATCTAAAATTAATGCTGTGTTAATGTTTAATTTTTATTGTTCTTTTTCCTACTATGCCATGGAGAGACAGAATTTTGGCTGCTGTGAATCATGTTGCTCCACGGATATCTTTAAAGGGGGTAGTATTTACTAGAGGTGGACTGCACATACAGAAGTGATCTTTTGTTTCTATTTTGACTGTAACTGTCAGTCTTTTTGGACAGACCTTGCACAAGTATGTAAGAGTGGCGGGACCAGAAATGTTTAACAAAAAAAAAAAAAGAGTGATATAGCCACCTTTCAAAAATACTTATGAAATGGAAGCTATTTCTTGAAGGTATTTTAAAATATTTTTCTGTGAGAATCTGCAGCCTTTATTTCTACTGGGTAATACGCAATTGCATTCTTCATAGCACTGAAGTGAAACTGTGAAGCAATAATTATGCTAATTTAAAAATGGAAAAATACCAAGATCTGTCCCTTTCTAACTTGTAAAACATTTTCCTGCTAACCTCAGGAACTTTAATATACAGGATCTAGTGTATTTTAGTATTAGAGGAGAACTAATCTTTACACTGTTCTTGTAGCAAACTAGTAATTTAGTAGGTAGGTCTGAGGAAGTTATGCTATACTATATGAACGGTTAAATGTAAATTATCTGTAGTATTTCAAATTCTTAACATTCTTAAAAAGAAACCTTATAATAGATGTTGAAAGCCTTTGTACCTACTGTTTATTAAGTGTTTAGTTACCTAACGGATTTGAAAGCTACACTAGTATGTGGCACTGAGTCTTGAGCTTGTTTTCCAGTTTTCATCTTATATTTATTGCAATTCTGTAGCTAAGATTTCACTATTAAATACTTAGGTGAAAGAAATACAAACATGTCACCAACTAGAATTGTTTACAGCAATTTCCCCAGAAAATGTGTATTTATGTATCTTTAGCCTTTTAATGGTTTTTTTCTTAACCCTTACTCTGCAATTGCAGCAAATTCTTTACATTGCCAGCATTTCTTAGACCATACATATCTTGAATATGATTATCTGATTCAGGTTTTTGCTGTTAGAGAGAATGCTATTAACTGAATAAAGAATTGATTCCTTAGTAGCCATTAAAGCGCTCAGAACGTGCTTCCAAAAAGTACCATGATGACCTCTAATCTTCTGCCCGGTATGGGACATTTCATATGCCTACCAAAGGCTTCTTCTCTTGCCCCTCCTACCCTTTCAATTAGATATGACTTTCATTATCCTTTGAAAGACTCAGCCGTGTTGAATCACACTCTTCATTCTCTGCTATGTCCGATCCCAGAGACTGCAGTATATATCAACAGAGGGTGAAAGGTTTGTAGACTCACTCACTACTAAGTATGAATCAGCTAATACCTGTTTGCACTAGTGTAAGTTCCAGCGTTTAAAGTGTTTCAAGCCAAAAAATGCTGTGTAAACAAGATGTTGGGATAAGTTGTTAAGAGTCTGGTTGCAAATAAGTAAGTAGAACTTTGATTTGTGTTTGTTTTTCAGAGCCAGAGCTTCAGCTGTGTGGAAAAGACTAAATGCCCAGGATCTAATGTGAGTTCTGTGCAGATACAGGGAGATTCAGATTATTTCATCAATCAGCTTGGAGTACCTGCCATGCAGTTTTCTTATGAGGACATCAAAACATCGGAGGTAGTTATGAATAAAAATGGACAAACTGAAAATAGCAGAAATACAGAATTGGGTTTTCTCGGGTTATATCCTTACGTGACAAGCGTGTTGTAGTGGAAAGTTATCTCGTGTAAGTGCATTTTTTTAGATCTTCAGAGGATTACCACAGAGCTTAAAAGTGACTGATGTTTTTTTAGGGGTATGGCATTCAAACAAACAGATGAATGTGTTTAGAACAAATTTAAAAAAAAAAATTTGAGAACATTATGTTAAAATGTTAATATTGCTGATAGTATTACAGGTTACATATTGTCTAACCCAACTTTTCAGACTACTTTCAACATAGCAGAAATGAGTTTTGATGTGTATTTTTTTTCCTGCACAGCAGGATGAGACACATTAATTTTGAAGAAATTAATTTTCTATCCGTTTTCATACTGTGGGCAAAATATGACTCTAGTATATTCATTGTTTATAACTATGTGTTATGCTTGATTGGAGTCTTCAAAACACCATGTTCTTTTTCAGTCCATTGTCCTCTGCAAGGTAAGTGGAAAGAAGAGGCTTGTTACTCTGTTTGGAGACCAGGTTAGAAGTAGACACAGATAAACTGTCAGGAAAGTTTGTCCTTCCTCTGCCTTCACCACTGTAGGGTATATTTGCACCCAGACAGCTCAAACATAACCCTCGGTTGGTCAGCTGAAGATCAGGAGGCCTGGCATTAGTTATTTCGAGATACAGTGGTCGTGAGAAAAGGTGTGTGTTTTTTTGTAACTGTAACAGTGCATTGACTTCATAATTCCTTCATTTCTCTTCTTGCACTCTGATTATCTGCATATGTGCGTATCTTTCCAAGTTCAAGACCAAAGCTGCAGCTGAGTTGAACCGGAATGCTTCCTAGCACTGCATGCTAATATGCTTCTGTTTCACAAATGCAAAACAAAACAGAAATATGCCAAATATTGGAGCATTGTTGTGATGTTTTGTAAATTGAAATAGATTAAGTCAGGGACTTACATGAATAAGGAGACTTCTGTTTCTAAACATCACTACACCTATTAGGCAAAGTATTGTATTTCAGATTAAACACAAGGCAAAGGCTGTAAGGAAATGTGAAGGCAGAAGGTCTGAGTGCAATGACAGGCTTGTGGTCCAGTGCAAATTTCTGTTGTCACTTAGCAGCTATGCCACATAGTTGTCATTCCAGATCTGTGTATGCAAGATCTATAGAGCATGAGAAAGAATCTGCAAACTTCAGTATATCAAAATAATAAGTATTTCCCAGCAACATATACAATATGAACACTGAAGGTTCTCTTGGCTATTGTCTATTTCAGTCCTACCAAAGTTGTTATTCGTGTTCAGTTAACTTTGCAGATGTGCGTTTTAGTCTCAGCACAATGCTGGAAATGACTCCGCAATGTAATTGAAATCATAAAAGAAAGTATTTTCATAGTTGCTTAAATATGACACAGCAAATTTGATTCTCCATTGAAAACTCAGCTTTTGTCCTTCTTTCAAAATAATTTCCTAGAAGTAAACTTGTGATAAGTGTAAACTGAAGTCTTGAAGTTGATGTACTGCCATAGGAGATCCTGACACCATGAGATCTACTTCGTATGAGAAATAAATCTGCTTAGCAAAATGTAAATTTCTGTTGGCAAGAGGGTGGATTTTTTCCTAAAAGTGAAGTTAGCCAGAATGATTAAATTTTTATTCTTTGCTGTATTTGTGTTATTTGTTGTACTGATTATTAGCAGTCCTTCAAAATGTAGGCTTATTGTCTCTCCTAGTTTTCTATATTCTACCAGACAAGCAACCTGTTTATTGTTCACTGTTTATTGCAATTGTTTATTGGGGATTCTGCTTATTGTATGAAACAGGGATAGTACTATTATACAGCAGACAGAAATTACTCTGGGTTTACAGCCATATTAATAAACGTAGGAATTTCTCTTGTGCAGGTTAGTGACTGAAAATGATCTGTTGAGTTGCAGGGGCGGGATTTCTTGTTTGTTTTGAAGACATTCAGCTTTTTTAACTATGCCTTAGCTTTGTCAGCTTCGTTGCAAAAAAAGATTTGGAAAAACAGATTTCAGAAATGGGATGTTTTGATGTGCTTTTGTAGACTACCAAGTCATTTTACTGGGTTGGTTTCCTCTGCTGTCTCTTTCACTGCTGTGACCCCAGGAAATTCTCTTCTTTTGGAATATACATTAGTTGTTTATTTGATCCACCTCCCACACAGTGTGCGGAGTCACATAAAAACTGATGCTATTCCACACTCAAAAAAAACTGTTTTAGAGTAAAAAAGCTGAAGACCTGTGCCTTGTCGTCTGCCTACAGAGCAACAGTTATAGGTCAGCTTTAGAAATTCATTTCTTACACAGTAAGTGTAATGCCAATCCTCAGGGAGAAGATTGTAAAAGCTTTTCATTGACAGGAACCTAAGGAGTAAATAAGAAGAAATAAAAGTTGTCAGAGGAACCATTCAGACCAGAAGAGTAAGTAAAACCGTCTTGCTTGAAATTACCTAATACAGCAAACCACAGCCTTGAGGAAGTTAAATCTGCATGGAAAATGCCTGTGGTCAGATCTGTGAGCCAGTAAAGCGCATTCTAATTATTCAACCACTAGAATAAAAATGCACTGAGTGAAATGCTCATTTATTTACTAGCAGAAAATACGCAGCATTTTAGTCTGCAAGTAAGAACAAAACTTAAAAGAATTGCTCAAGTGGAAAAAAAACACAATATCAACCCAGTTTCCAAGCATTCCCTTTCAGTTGCTGAAGCAAGCCTTCCTCTCCTCCTAACCTCTGGTACGCTGGCTTCACCTGCACATGAAGGTCACATTCTGATTTGTAATGTATTAGGAGAAAGGCTGATCAGCTTTTCCTAATACTGGAGATTCTCTTACTTTGAGGAGTCATGCTATTCAAGTTAATGATTAATTTACATCTAAGTGACCATGTAGAGCCTCCAGAAAGAGAAGTAATGTTGTTTTCAAATCTGAGTTTCTATGCTAGTGAAAGCCCATGGTTATAAGTCTATTAGTCTTCACCTCAGTGGAGAAGAGTATTAGAAATATCTTCACTTAGCTTTACATCAATAAGAAAGAGCAGCATAAAGTACAAAGGTCTTAGATCACAGACCTGTCTCTGTTACTCTCTGTAATGCAATAAGAGCTAGATATCAATGGAATTACTGCATCGTATGATCATTGGTACATTATCACCACATATGGTGGTGTGTGATCTGAAGAGCATGCATTCAGTTTCTAGTTGAACTCTTCATTTTTCTTCTTTCGGAATGGATATACATTGATTGTGTGCCTGTGTAATAGAAAATATTGCTTTATCACTTAATATCTTACTTATCACTTAATATCTTACCCTGTTTCTCTTCCCTTACATGTCTTATTTTACCCTTCTCTACTGCTTTTTCTCATCTTTTTAAATTTGCACCTTAGTGGAAATTCTCGTATTAAATGGTTTATTTCAGTTGTGTGACTGATAACTGTGTTCTTCCATATGAAGTTACATTTACAGTAGACTCAACTCATCTTTTGTGAATGACCTCTACAAAATACAAAAATAGTGTTAAAAATTTTTAATCTTAATCTTTAGAGCAATAAAAGGCTCATTATTCAAATCTGTGGCTGTGTTAATAGAAAGTGGTTTTAGTCACAGTGAATGCTTACTTGTTAACTGATATGAAATTACCTATAACTGGAGACATGAATGGAAAAGATGGATGAATCCAAAATACTCTGGGTTATCCTATTTAACACAACTTGGGAAGTTGTTTTGTGGTGGTAGAATGATTTATTTAACAAAGTGGATACAACCAATGTGTCTTTGGGGAAATGGCTGAAAAGCCTGTATGGAGGCAAGAGAATCTGTTAATCAGATTCCTACATTCATTTCTTTATAATCAAAGTCACTTGAAACTAAAATCCTTCAAAATTTTGTTGACACATGTTCTAGCTGACTATGCTGAGGTGTTTCAGACATTAAATGTGCTGAGTTCCCACAATTATAAGTAATATCAATGGAGTTTATGAGTGTTTAATACCTCTGAAACTTGATTGGAAATTATTTCATGGTCAGAGAACCAAAGCAAACATATTCTTTTACTTATTTAAAAAAAACCCCAAACTTAATTTCTCTGTTGCAGTAGAACAGGGTTTAGCAGCGGTACTACGAGGAACATTTAATCCAAATCTGTAAAGCACCTTTCATAAAAAAAGTGATGTTTCTGAGAAACAGTTTATACTTCTGGACAAACCACTGCACCCAAAGTTTAGGTTCTTTTCCCAGTTTAGCTTTTGTCTTTCCTTCCTCTTTTTTTCACACATTTGTGTAATGGAACAATGCTACCTCTTGATGAAGGGCTTGAAGTATAAACGTGAGAAGGATTCTAAAAGAGCAAGGTATACAAGTGGTAGTGATTTTATTAAAATGTGTGAAAGTTTCAATTTTTTGTATCGTTTTGGAATTTTACCTATGAACATTTCAAAAAGTTCTTTGGAATATAAATGTCATCACAGTGAGCTAATACTGGACTTGTAGCTTTATTCAGCAGTATAGATTACCTCTACTACAGAGGCAGAGTAAAATAAATCCCTTGGGGGTCTGAGGGGTTTTTGCCCCATTACTTTTTAGCTGCAATAGAAGCATCACCTGTTATGGAAAAGACGTAATTTAAAATGCAAGCTGTTTACACAGAGAGAGTGATTTCAGTCAGTATATACTGAGAAGGACTATATGTGCCAGGATATATTTTCATAAGGGCTGCTTCCACGTGCTTATGGTACCAGTTGCTTAAGGCTGGTGTGCTCAGATAGGGTATTATTTGTGGAGGAGGAGGGGCAGATTCCACAGGATCACTGAAACTCTGAGGCAAAATTAAGGGCTATTTTGTAGTCCTGCTTCTGTTTTGGCCTCATCAAACATGGAAAGGAGAAGACAGATACTACTATGCCAAGAATATGCGTGTTAGTACTTGGGGTGTATGAAGAAAGGACACATAAGACTTCCATAGTGTTGTAAAGGCTGAGTGAGCTCACTCTTTCAAAGAACATTCTGCTGATTTACTTAAAACAGATAAATGTTAATTTTGCATCTTAAAATGTACCACATACATGTCTTAAAATATAACACAGCTTTTGCAGTAGGGTGTGTCATGGTTTAGCCCCAGCCGGCAACTAAGCACCACGCAGCCGCTCGCTCACTCTCCCTCCCACAGCGGGACGGGGGAGAGAATTAGGAAAAACCTCGTGGGTTGAGATAAACACGGTTTAATAGGACAGAAAGAAAGAAGGGAACAATAATGATAATACCAACAAAGGAATGTATAAGAACAAGTGATGCCCAATACAGAAATTGCTCACCACCCCGTGATCGACAGCCCGTCCCCGAGCAGCGATTTCCGCCCCCCCGGCCAACTCCAGTTTATGTACTGGGCATGACGTCGTATGGTAGGGAATATCTCTTTGGCCAGTCTGGGTCAGCTGTCCCGGCTGTGTCCCCTCCCAGCTCCCCGTGCACCCCCAGCCTGCTCGCTGGCAGGCCAGCACAAGAAGCTGGACTGTCCTTGACGGCTCAGCAACAACCCAAAACATCAGCACATTATCAACAGTTCCTCATCCCAAATCCAAAACACAGTCTCACACTAGCTTCTGTGAGGAAAACCAGCTCTATCCTGGCTGAAACCAGGACAGTATCCACCCCTTATTCTATACCATTTACGTCATGCTCAGGTCCTATACTTTTCAATACATTCCAATTATTCATTATTACTCTTCCTGTCCTTTAATATATACACACAGATATCACTCTCTTAGTCCATGGGCCATCACTTAAAATGTCTATGGAGTTCAGTCAGTCCATGACTCTGGGCTTCATCCATCATAGCAGTCTCTCAGGGCAGGGGAGATGGTATGTGGTGTTGGATTGTCATCTGGCACGGTCCATGTCCATGATCTGCAGGTCGAAGATGTCGATCTCGAGGGATTTGTTGGGCGCAAGCTGCTGAAGCCAGTTCTGGTTTCATCACTGCTGCACGTTGCTTGGTTTCAGTGAAGCTCATTCTTCATCAGTCTGGGTGATTCTTACTATAATACCATTGATATGGTAGATAGCAGCCATAGTAGTAATGTCATTCTGAACAATTAACATAATACAATTCAAATCATTGACTGTTTTCACCCAAAATCAAGTCTCCTTGAGGTACACATCGGACTTCCCCATCCTTCCGCATTACCCACCAAGTGCACCCAGGTCCCTGGGCAAAGGCAATCCCACGAATGGGTTTGCCTTTTCCTAATGCAGGAGTAACCCAGACTGTCTTCCCCAGCATGTTTCTCACATGCACCACAGGGACTTTATCCCCTTCTACAGTACGTAGAAGTTTTGATTGGGCAGGGCCGGCTCTATTAGTAGATCCCCTAGTGTTGACTAACCAGGTGGCTTTGGCTAAATGTTTATCCCAATTTTTGAATGTCCCATCACCCATTGCTCTCAGTGTAGTCTTTAACAGTCCGTTGTATCGTTCAATTTTTCCGGAAGCTGGTGCATGATAGGGGATATGATACACCCACTCAATGCCGTGCTCTTTGGCCCAGGCGTCTATGAGGTTGTTTCGGAAATGAGTCCCATTGTCTGACTCAATTCTTTCGGGGGTGCCATGTCGCCATAAGACTTGCTTTTCAAGGCCCAGGATAGTGTTCCGGGCGGTGGCATGGGGCACAGGGTATGTTTCCAGCCATCCGGTGGTTGCTTCCACCATGGTAAGCACATAGCGCTTGCCTTGGCGAGTTTGTGGAAGTGTGATATAGTCAATCTGCCAGGCCTCCCCATATTTATATTTCAACCATCGTCCTTCATACCAGAGAGGCTTTAACCGCTTGGCTTGTTTGATCGCAGCACACGTTTCACATTCATGGATAACCTGTGCAATAGCATCCATGGTCAGGTCCACCCCTCGATCCCGAGCCCATCTATATGTTGCATCTCTTCCCTGATGGCCTGAGGTGTCATGGGCCCACCGAGCTATAAATAATTCACCCTTATGTTGCCAGTCCAGATCCACCTGAGCCACTTCAATCTTAGCAGCCTGATCCACCTGATGGTTGTTTTGATGTTCTTCGGTGGCCCGACTCTTGGGTACGTGAGCATCTACGTGACGTACTTTTATGACGAGATTCTCTAGTCGGGCAGCAATATCTTGCCACAATTCAGCAGCCCAGATGGGCTTGCCTCTGCGTTGCCAGTTGCTCTGCTTCCATTGCTGCAGCCACCCCCATAGAGCATTTGCCACCATCCATGAGTCAGTATAAAGATAGAGTACTGGCCATTTTTCTCGTTCAGCAATATCTAAAGCCAGCTGGATGGCTTTCACCTCCGCAAACTGACTTGATTCACCTTGTCCTTCAGCCACTTCTGCAACTCGTCGTATAGGGCTCCATACAGCAGCTTTCCACCTTCGATGTTTGCCTACAATACGACAGGACCCATCAGTAAACAGGGCATATTGCCTTTCGTTCTCTGGCAGTTCATTATATGGTGGAGCCTCTTCAGCACGCGCCACCTCCTCTTCCGGTGATATTCCAAAATCTTTGCCTTCTGGCCAGTCCATGATCACTTCCAAGATTCCCGGGCGATTAAGATTTCCTATTCGAGCCCGCTGTGTAATAAGTGCGACCCACTTACTCCACGTAGCATCAGTCGCATGATGCGTAGAGGGGACCCTCCCTTTGAACATCCAGCCCAGCACCGGCAGTCGGGGTGCCAGGAGGAGCTGTGCTTCAGTACCAACCACTTCTGAGGCAGCTCGAACTCCTTCATATGCCGCCAATATCTCCTTTTCAGTTGGAGTATAGCGGGACTCAGATCCCCTATATCCTCGACTCCAAAACCCTAGAGGTCGACCTCGAGTCTCTCCTGGTGCCTTCTGCCAGAGACTCCAGGTAGGGCCATTCTCCCCGGCTGCCGTGTAGAGCACATTTTTAACATCTTGTCCTGCCCGTACTGGCCCGAGGGCTACGGCATGAACTATCTCCTGTTTGATTTGTTCGAAGGCTTGTCGTTGCTCAGGGCCCCATTTAAAATCGTTCTTCTTCCGGGTCACTTGATAAAGAGGGCTTACAATCAGACTGTAATTTGGAATATGCATTCTCCAGAAACCCACAACACCCAGAAATGCTTGTGTTTCTTTTTTGCTAGTTGGTGGAGACATAGCTGTTATTTTGTTGATCACATCCGTTGGGATCTGTCGACGTCCATCTTGCCATTTTATTCCTAAAAACTGGATCTCTTGTGCAGGTCCCTTGACTTTACTTTGCTTTATAGCAAAACCAGCTTTCAGAAGGACTTGAATTATTTTCTTCCCTTTCTCGAAAACTTCTTCTGCTGTGTTGCCCCATACGATGATGTCATCAATGTATTGCAGATGCTCTGGAGCTTCACCCTGTTCCAGTGCAGTTTGTATCAGCCCATGGCAAATGGTAGGGCTGTGTTTCCACCCCTGGGGAAGTCGATTCCAGGTGTATTGGACACCTCTCCAAGTGAAAGCAAACTGTGGCCTGCACTCTGCTGCCAAAGGGATCGAGAAAAACGCGTTAGCAATATCAATGGTGGCGTACCACTTGGCTGCCTTTGACTCCAGTTCATATTGAAGTTCTAGCATGTCCGGCACAGCAGCGCTCAGTGGTGGCGTGACTTCATTCAGGCCACGATAGTCTACTGTCAGTCTCCACTCTCCATTAGACTTTCGCACTGGCCATATGGGGCTGTTGAAGGGTGAGTGAGTCTTGCTGATCACTCCTTGGCTCTCCAGCCGACGAATCAGCTCATGGATGGGGATCAGGGAGTCTCTGTTGGTGCGATATTGCCGCCGGTGCACTGTTGTGGTAGCGATCGGCACCTGTTGTTCTTTGACCCTGAGCAACCCCACCACCGAAGGGTCCTCTGAGAGACCAGGCAAGGTGGACAGCTGTTTAATTTCTTCCGTCTCCAAGGCAGCTATACCAAAAGCCCACCGGTACCCTTTTGGGTCCTTGAAATACCCTCTGCTGAGGTAGTCTATGCCCAGGATGCACGGAGCCTCCGGGCCAGTCACAATGGGGTGCTTCTGCCACTCATTCCCAGTTAGGCTCACTTCAGCCTCCAGTACAGTCAGCTGTTGGGATCCCCCTGTCACTCCGGAAATACAGATGGGCTCTGCCCCTATATGGCTTGATGGCATCAGGGTACATTGTGCACCGGTGTCCACTAAAGCCTTATATTCCTGTGGGTCTGACGTGCCAGGCCATCTAATCCACACAGTCCAATAAACTCGGTTGTCCCTCTCCTCCGCCTGGCTGGAGGCAGGGCCCCTCTAATCCTGCTCATAGTACTCGTTACCCACTTCTTGTAAATAGGAGTCAGAAGTCCCTTCAAGAGGATCAGAGGTGAGATCAGCTCTTCTATTCTTTCTGGGAAACTGCCCACTGGAAAGTGGAGCGACGATTTTCCTCGAGGAACCTGAACCCCCTTTTGTAATTGTTTTTCCTTGCAGCTCGCGTACTCGTGCCTCTAGGGTCGAGGTAGGTTTTCCATCCCACCTCCTCATGTCCTCTCCGTAGTCACGCAATTGAAACCACAGGGTGGCTCGTGGTGTGTATCCTCTATATCTTCTCTCTTGAACAGAAGAGCGCTTACTCCTAATGGCTGAGACACTGGTCCGTATGGGTGGAGGGTAGGGCATATCCTCTTTGAATTGCCGGAACTCTCGGGACAGTTTCTCTATAGCAGAGACGCAGGCCCGTAGGGAGGAAGAGAGACTTTCTTCGTATTGCCGGAGTTGGCCAGCCAATTCATCCACCGTTGGTCTCTCTCCGTCCTTCCAGGCCATTACTGCTAATGAGTTGGCATATGATGATGGTGCACTCCGTACAAACTTCCGCCACATAGGTTGCGTGCAATTGACTTCATCTGGATCTTTGGATGATTGTCCATTGTCCAAGTCACCATAAATCACTTCCAGCACCGCTAGCTCCCTCAGGTACTGGATACCTTTCTCCATGGTGGTCCACTTGCCTGGGTGACATAGAACATCTTCCTTGAAGGGATACCTTTCCTTCACACCCGACAGGAGTCGTCTCCAGAGGCTGAGGACTTGTGCACCTTTTCCAATTGCTTTGTCAACCTTAGACAAAACTGAAACCATGTTCCCCAGAAGTAGCAATAGAGGTATTTTAACCAGCCAAGGGTGTTCAAAATACTGAAAAATTATTGTGATGAAGGAGGAAATGTTATGATAGAGGGTATCAAAGGTACCATTCTGCATTTCCTCCATAAAAAACCTTTCAGAGGCAGAAGTATAATTGCTAATCGTCTCCACAAGACTGTAGCCAAAATACAGTAACGGCTTTAGTACAGAGCTCAGATGATACCACATTAAGCTCAAGGTCAGTGCTCTAAAAACAAAATTCACAGGCGAGACATTACTAATCATTGCAGAGTACAGCAGCCCGCAGAAACCAACACCGATCCTTAACATGTACAGCAAAGACGAGAGCATGATGCAAATCAAACTGATATTGTGACCTGCAACCGTTATTATCTCAAGCCTCGGGCCCCACGTTGGGCGCCAAAAAGGACTGTCGTGGTTTAGCCCCAGCCGGCAACTAAGCACCACGCAGCCGCTCGCTCACTCTCCCTCCCACAGCGGGACGGGGGAGAGAATTAGGAAAAACCTCGTGGGTTGAGATAAACACGGTTTAATAGGACAGAAAGAAAGAAGGGAACAATAATGATAATACCAACAAAGGAATGTATAAGAACAAGTGATGCCCAATACAGAAATTGCTCACCACCCCGTGATCGACAGCCCGTCCCCGAGCAGCGATTTCCGCCCCCCCGGCCAACTCCAGTTTATGTACTGGGCATGACGTCGTATGGTAGGGAATATCTCTTTGGCCAGTCTGGGTCAGCTGTCCCGGCTGTGTCCCCTCCCAGCTCCCCGTGCACCCCCAGCCTGCTCGCTGGCAGGCCAGCACAAGAAGCTGGACTGTCCTTGACGGCTCAGCAACAACCCAAAACATCAGCACATTATCAACAGTTCCTCATCCCAAATCCAAAACACAGTCTCACACTAGCTTCTGTGAGGAAAACCAGCTCTATCCTGGCTGAAACTAGGACAGGTTGTCAAGGGTGTCCCCAGCCTTCTCTAGAAAGTTGTTTGGCATAAATCCTCTCTGTCTTTTTATTTTTATTAAACACTGCATTTATTATATAAAAGTATAACATCAGGACCAACAGCATGGTCTGGAAGATTTTGTGTTGTTTCCTGTCTCTAGCCGTGGTTTTACCTGTCTGAGAGACTCAGAACTTCAGAAGTTTATTCATACCCCTTTTTTTAACTTTCTGTTTCTCTCATTTCTCTCCTTTATTTCTTTAAGCTTTGTCTTTTTTTTTCATTTTATATGAGCATCATCCCAAATCATTTTCCCTCTTCCTGGTGGGGCACCTTAAAAATGTAGTTTGCTCTGCTGGTTTCAACATTTTAATCTGATGGCCACATTTGCCTTTTTTCTTTCATGAGAGGTAATGGAGGAAAGTAGTTTTTAAAATATATATATTTTGAAATATA
The DNA here is from genome assembly GCF_964289735.1 of Phaethon aethereus. Taxonomy (NCBI): domain Eukaryota; kingdom Metazoa; phylum Chordata; class Aves; order Phaethontiformes; family Phaethontidae; genus Phaethon; species Phaethon aethereus. The sequence goes on along the minus strand of NC_138585.1, from coordinate 21,650,030 downwards.
CTAGTAGACTACTTCACTAAAGAGAAAAGAACTAATCCTGTATTTGCAAGTTAACTCATTTTGATTATGTCTGTCTTATTACAGCTTATAGCATAGTTGCTGAAGTACTTGAATATAAGTAAATCAGAGACTGAGAAAAATAGCCTTGCTGTGGCTGCCTAATGTTTTGGGTACAAGAGAAGATATAATCTGGATTTGCCATGGTTTCAGTTAGAGATTTGATTGTTCCTTCAGCAGTGTAAATCAAACAACATTAAACTGTTCAGCATTTTGAAACCATTCTGCTCACTTGCAAACTTAAGCTGGCACAGGAGTATTTTGAGGTTTTTCAAGATGGAAATAGACTGTTACTATCCATTTCTATGTCATTGCAGTTGACAGTTTCATGAGGAATACAATTTTTTAAATTATACCTAGATAATTTCCTATGTTATCTGCGTATTATTCATCCTTCTCACTGCATCCTATTACATAATGATTCCTATCTATTAACGTAGAATCTTAAATCCCTTCTGTGATAATATCATAGGCTACATCAATGTTAGCATTATCATTTTGTTTTGAGAAAAAACAATTTGCTGCATGTTATTAAAAAAAAAACCAAAACAACCCTACCATCTGGGTTTTTTTATAATTTACTGATGGACACATATTTAGCATGAAATATTTTATGGTAGCAGTCCACGTTTAGGTATGCAGGGCTTACAGAACATTTACTTTTACACCTAGACCATAAAAGTTGTTTTCCATATCTTCACTCAAATTTAAGTACAGGCAAGAAGTATAAAAATTATCTGTCACCTTATTCACAGGCTAGACCAAAATAGTGTAATAGCATGGACCACTAAGCTAATTTAGAAGAAAAATGAGAGAGGTTTCTTTATAGAAGGCATTTGTATGTAATATATGTAGAAGAGTTTAGAATTCTGACAGTTTGAGATTGTATCCTCTTTAGAGAGAATGCATAATGATTTTTATTTCTGTTGAAATATGCATAACTTTTTGAAGGTAACTTTCAACTTTCATTAGAGCTCTTAAAAGTGATTTTCACCCACGCTGGTGTAAAACAGAGGCCACTAAATCTTAACTCTTCAATTAATGTGCCTTCTCAGTTGTTTTTACTGTCTGCCTTGAGTTCCTCCCTTCCCCCCTGTCCTGCCCTCTTTTCTTCCTTTTTTACCACTCTTTGGGGAAACTTACTGCAGTTTCTTGATTTCAGTATTATTTACATGTTTAGGCTGACATATCATGCGCTTCTTTCAAAAGAAATCAAAAGCCTTCCAAGTTTTCTTTGCTATGAGAAAAGAAACAGAGGAGCTGTCCTTGGTGGAGAGAGCTTAGGGTCTAGTTTACTGAAAGATAACTCCCGTGTTGCACGCTGTTTTTATCTCTTTCATGTGCTTGCGTTAGTGTAGAGGGAGGGATTAGTCAGTATGGAACGCTCTTCAGTGCATCTGGCTTGTGTCTTTTTAAAAGTGAATGGGAAACTGGTGTTTAAACCAAATTTTGTCTGTGGGGGAATAGTACTGAATGTCTGTAAGTTGTGGGGTTCTGGTGTCAGCGATTAGGGGCATTGTTTTAATCTTGTGCTATGGGGATCTTCACCTGCTTGTTTCATTTCTTGGGGATTTTTTTGTGTCAAGGTAAAGTTTTGAACTGAAGATACAAATTCATAGAAATCAGAGTGGCATGGGGAAGTTCTGGGTGTTGGCCGTGTGTAAATGATTAGGACTCTATCCAGTCAGCCAGACTGGCCACACTGGGACCTTACCACAAATGTCCCACTGATGACCAGGTGAGTCTGTTTGCTGTCATTATTGATTCACTGATACACTGAGTTGGTTCCAGCTATGACATTGACATGATGTTTATGTTATTTAATTTTAATTCAGTGAAAGTGTCTATGTAATTAACCTCTGTGAGAAGTTTAATTTAATTTAAGTGGAACTTGTAGGAAGCATTTGGAGGGTTTTTTATTATCAAATTTGCAACTGCCTTATCAATCTTTGCAGCATAGGTAATTTAGTAGTGTAGTTGATGGCCACTGGCTCTACTACCACGTGAATAGCTACATCCATTACTATTATAACCTCCAGCACCCTGTTTCTTAGATTTCACAAAAAACCCCAATGAAAATAAAGTTAATTTCTGCCTACCAGTGAGCTATTATCATTTCCGTGACTGCCAAAATTTATTAAAAACTACTATTTCTTTGAAAGAACAGTTCTCTGTCTTTGTATCTCTGATGGACTGTATATGTCAACAAAACTGAAAACAACCAGTAAACAATTTGCAAACTTGAGAAGGATAGATAATCCCTAGTGACAGACACAGACACAACCTGTCTTGTAGCTGCAATGTCTGAGCTCCAATTTACCTAGGAATGTAACATGTATTTGTAATGTGAAGCATCTGGTTGTGTTGTGAACAAGCTCTGATAACTGTCACTGTAAATTTCTGACCAATGGTCTCTTACATTCTCTCTTAGCAAAGTTCTTGTCAAGGATTATTTGTTTAGATTATTATTTTTTTAAAAAAACCACACATTTATTTTTATATACATTTGTTTATATACATATAACCAAGGTGGCATTATGGAAGGCAGCGAAGTCTGTAGTGTAGTTTTGTCAGCAAGTTCTGGGTAAAGTGAGAAATTTAACTCCACAGACACAGCCTTGTACATGTGTGTGTATGTCTAAAGCAAACATGAGTTGTCTGTTCTATGATACCCTTTGTTGAGAGCCATTTTTGTATCACTAATATCATCCACTGGTCAAACAGTTACAGTGCTTAAAGTCAATGGGTTTTTGTGTTATGAAGTTTCAGATCTCTATATTCCTAATGCAGTTATCTCAACATTTTGTATGACATCATTAATCTCACTGTTACTCCATATCCAGATCATTTTCTCCTTCCAGTATGTCCTCCAGTCCCTTTCCAGACAGGAAGGAGTTAGTTACTGTCTTGAGATTTATGACTGGATACTTGGATGTTCTATGGCTGACCAGGCTCTTCTGGTAAATTTTATGCTGGTTTTCTTCTATTATTATTTATGTCCTCCTGGATTGTGTCACCCAATACCAATTATCAGATCCAAGTATATTTATCAAGAACTTCAATTAGAAGCATCATGGCATCATTTTCTTTGAAGGATCAAGGTAGACCATATCCGAAGATAATGGTGTACTTCAGCCTTAGCTGCTCAAAACAGAACTTCCAGGCCTGTGGCATATGCGTGAATGTCCTTAGAAGAGAATTATTGCCACTTGTTTGACTCTGATATTCCAGAGAGATTCATTCCCTAAACAGAAGCTGTATTTCCCCTTCTAGACTTCCCTAGACTAATAGGGAGTTTGCATAGCAGCGGTGTGTTGCTGTGATGATCTGCAATTTGGTAACTTTTCCATCTAAAAATATGGCTCTGCGTGGCTCCTCTCCTTCCCTGTTTTACTCCTCCTCCCCTTTCTCCATGGTATGTTAACTCTTTCAAGGAAATATACAGCTGGTAGCCACCCATGGGGAGTTACGGGAGATGTTTCATTGCATGTGAAAGAATCAAATTACTAGTGTGCTTAGAATACCAGAGAGCACCAGAAATTCTTTGCAAAGGAGCAAATATGTATTAGCCTCAGAATGGCACATTGCATGGAAACCCAGGATTTCCTTTTTCTAAACTGTCTCTGGAGAGTTTACTGCTGTTGCATTTGCTGCTGGGAGATTTTACGAACTTTGTAGTAGAACTTCATGGTCAACAAGGTGTAGCAATGGGAGTTAAATGTGTCAAGGTAAAGAGAGAGATTTAGTTTTTGTTCATGGACATGAACTGCCAGTGTATAACAAAATATAGTTCGAACAGTTCCCCGTAGATTGTCTTGGGACTACTTCTGAAGGTAGGTCCAAACCACAGCTGCTCGTGTGTCATGCCTTTCTCACTCATGTGCTATACTGTCTTTATAATAGCTTTGCTTTTGTTTCTTCATACTATATTTCTTCTGACCAACATGTTTTCTCTTTTCTGTCCGTCTTCAGCATAAATTAGTGCTTTTTAATTTCTCAGTACATTCAGGGGTTACTCAGTGTAGTACTCGCCAGTAATACATTAATACATGAGTCCATCTGTTCGCTTGGATGCTAATTTAGTTGAATTTGGTAGTGAGAGCATGCTGAAATTGTTAAGGTTAATGACTCAGTGTTTTACAAGACAACATACATTTGATGTTCAGTTGATTGCTTGAGTTGTTTTATTGTATAATATGAATATTTAGCTACTTAATTTCATGGAAGAGCATCGTTGTTATTCCATTAATGGTGACGTCCTCATTAGTTGGATACATTACTTTGCTCCAAAAGAATCTGCTTGGTCTCACAAATCCTAGTGTTTTGGTGTCCCAAACATTCCACAGTGCATCCAGGAGAGGAAAATGCTTTTCGTAAACCTGCTGTACAGTAATAAAAATGCACAGCTTCTTTAGCATTCACACTGCATGACTACGTGCTGTTCCCGTGAACTCTGTCCTTGCAGATTCTCTCATAGGCTCTTGGTTTTCTTGGAGTTGACTGTGAGCTGTTGAAAGTCAATGGAAGAAAGACAGCCTGGAAGTTAACAGGCGTTAACTTAATGGCGTGTTGCATTGAAGATAATATTTTGCCATTGTTGTTCTGAGATTCAAGAGACTAACTAAAAATCTTCTGGCAGAGTATCTGGAATAAGTATGAGAACTTGTTTTGTGTCAGCGGATATTAGTAGTGTGGCACTCACCTTTGTCTTTTAATACTTTGAAAAAAAAATCAAGATCACTGGACTGTCAAACAGCTGTGATAAAGATACATTCTCTCAAACAAAATTTGCAATGTTTGATGTATCTTATCATGGCCATTAAACTGTTTAATAAGGCTTTTGATAAATAAATATTGCCTTTGAAGACATTATTGTTTTGGTTTTTTTTTTAGCAAAAGCCAATTCTGATTCTTACTGCAAAATGGTGAGCCTCCCACCTACACAATGTGTGTCCAGTAGATAAAATCAGATTTCTTCATTTCAGCATAATAATTTAAATAGTTTTTTTAAAGCACTAAGAATAAAAACTGGAAATGGGAAGCATTGAATCAGGAAATAAAAGCATTATGCTTTGTGATTATGAAAGACACTGTCACTGGGATTGATGGCTTAAAGTAGGACACTTTGGGGCTGATCTTATTGGCACTGCATGTTTTCCGCATAATTTGAGTTATCACAATTGATCATAAAATGTTACAAGATGTTCTTGTATCCTCCACACCAGACATCCAAGAAAAGGTGTTCTCTCTTACATGTACTGAATTTGAACTGAGCTGCCTATTTGTAACCTTCTGAAGCTTTGGGAAGATCCTCTGAGAGGTTCCAGGTCTCTGACTTGCACTGCTTCCTCCTACTTAAACTGCTGATCTGCCTTCAGTTTAAAAAGCATCAAGGGAAAACTCTAGAGAGGACTAAAGCTATGCAAGTATCCTGATTTCTTAAAAGTTGCTTTCTTTGTGCTGCAGTCTGTGAATTTATAGCTTTACAGTAATTATTTCAATTCACTTACTAATGCAAGGAAGAAAACACTAAATTAAAAGAAATGAGACAAAAGTGCTTATATTCTTTTCCTGTCTGATGACTGTTGGCTTGGGCTTTTCTGGCTACAATTGAGTTGAATAATAAAATAAATTGTGCAGCAGTGATTCCAATTTTGCCTCTTCTGTTTTCTGTGTAGTCTGATTTGGCAGCCTTGCTTATTTTGTCCAGCATCTGGTGACATCACAAGGTCAGTGCGCATCTTTACCAGAACATTAAAACAGAAAATAGATTTGGTTTTGTTTCTTTTCTAAAAGTTTCTTCAGTAAACTGAAATGGAAAAAATAACAAAGACATGCCCATTTTCACAAAGTAGAGACATTCTCACTTTCAGTGAGATTTTTGACACACATTAGGCTATGGCAACTGCGGAGCTTTTTTTTCTAAAAATAATTTAAAAGCATGCACTTTTTATGTCTTTACTTTCATTTAAGTAATAACCAGTGAAAACCAAATTTGTATCAGTTTCAGATGTCAAGAGCATTTGTGAAACGCTGGCCTGGGTTGCCCAGAGAGGTGGTAGATGCCCCATCCCTGGAAACATTCCAGGTCAGGTTGTCCGGGGCTCTGAGCAACCTGCTCTAATTGAAGATGTCCCTGCTTATGGCAGGGGGGTTGAACTAGATGGCCTTTAAAGGTCCCTTCCAGCCCAAACTTCTATGATTCTATGAATTGCTAGAAAGGGAAAGATGGGGAGGCAGGCACTCTCTTCTGCGGCATGTGTGTGGCCTTATGGGCCTTACTAGTAAGAAATCCTATATGCCATATGTTAATGCCTGGTGTTATTTCATTGATTCAGTTTAACCTACACATTATAGAACCACACTTTTTGGCTTCGGTATGTTCTATGCTTTTAATAATCCACTTTTTCAGTAAATCTATTTAAAAATCTGCCTCATTCTGCAGCGCTCTCCCAAACTAAAAGTACTCCAGATAGCTGATGATCAGTCATATTTTAGTCTATGAGATACCCTTTTCCTTTACCCTTTTCTTGATCCTTCTTCCATTCAAACCTCTGGTTCAATCTCTAACATCCTGCCAGGAAAAGAAAAGGAAAATGGAGAAAGGATGGGGTTTTAGCCTAGATGAGGTGAAACACCTGTTTCACAAAGGAATACAGTTGTACGTTGCTGCCAAGACACCATATGCCAGTTGCTTGTCTTAGGGTAAAAGGGAAGAAGGAATTAGTGAGAGTCTGCAGTGCAGATTTCAGGAGTATTTTCGTTCTGCTCACTGCTCTCTTTATCTTTTCCTCTGACGGAGCTTTCTCCTTCATGCTATGACAAACTTTTGGCAGTGGTTTGGAATACAGATGCAGACAAGTCCTCATGCAATTTAAGTCTCTGGATTTCTGGGTCATAGTTTTGGACATTAGCATAACTTTATAGTGTGTGCTCTGCAGGTGAATTCAAGCTCCCAGCAAAACTTGTTTCCCAGGTTGACTCTGAAAGTAAGCACTGACTACTTGCTTTGTGTTTTAGTGACCAGACACTGCATGTTTGTGCATGTCTCTCAGGCTGCTGCAATTCTACTCTTCATGCTGTTGTATTACAAAAAGGCAGAAAGAGTGAAACAAGTTAATAGCTCATAAAACAGACACAGCATATATATATGTGGACAGGCAACAAATTGTATTCTCAGCCCTGATGCAGCAGAGGCTTTATACCCCTAAATTTTCCTCTAGTAGACATTATTCTTTGGTCTATGTGAAGAAAAACAGCTTTCTCTTGGCTTTCATCCTTCTTTTTTCTATTTGCTTTGCAGACTTCAACAGTGTTACATTAGCATGTTTATACTGTTTGGCCTACCTGTACAAATTTCAGAAGGTTTTTTGCTCTTGCTGCTTGCTCTCTGTTGTACCTTCCTAAGAGTCTTTTACTTGCGTGCAGTACAAAAGTGGTGGCATAAATATTGTGAAGTGCTGAAGGGTGAAGCTGGTGCAAATATGGACAACACTGACAAATATTAACAAGGGTGAAGTCAAATTGATTAAAGAACTTTAGTCTAAAGACTTCATTAATGCTGAATGAAGAAACCTCCACTGCACATTACTTTCAAAAAAACCCAATCAAAACAAACAAACAAACAAACAAAAAAAACCCCAAAACATTCTGGAGGCATTTGTGTATTATTCACCAGGTTAAGGACAGAGGGATGTTTCCTTATAAGTGCTGGGGAATATTCAGCAGGCAAGAAAAATCTGTTCAAGTATGGAATGAGAGCACATTAAGGACTTAATAATTATATAATTTGAGTTTCCTAACTGGTAATTTAACTGTTTCTGAAGTAATAGTCAAGAAAAAAGGACATTCTGTTGTGGATACAGCATTGTTCTGACCTAGTAAATAAAATTGTTTGTTGTATGTAACACAGAACTATTTCCAGTTCTAAAACACTGCATGGTAATTTTTTTTTTTTTTAAAGTATGTCTTGGTATTTACTCTATTTTACATTAAATCACCAGAAGTGCTGTGGGATTTTATTCGTGATTTAAAATGCATTGGTTCAAAGTTGGCATATAAATTGAAAGTATGCTATAAGATGGTACACAAGGGATGGCAAATTTAGTACCTTTAGAAAGTGAACCATTCTGTTCACTTAATTAGTTGAGGAAGGATAAGATAAGTTAAAAGAATGAGTCTAGTAAATCAGAAGTGAATTTTAGTGAAAGTGTCCATCATAAATAAACAGGAGTATAAGCTGGGTTTTGGGTTTCAAGGGGTTTTTTTCCCCCTGCATTTTTGATCCCCATTGAATCAATTCATAAATCAATTAATTACTGTCACGAGACCTGAGGGCAGCAGGAAATTGGGTTCAAATTAAAAAGAAAAGGAGGCAATTTGTTTTAAGATTGAAAGTTGAATGTTCCACCGAAGTTTAATCAGAAGTGACCCATTACTTGAAAAGTGGAACATCAATGTCTTTCTAATTTCACAGAATGCTTCATTAAATGAGTATTGAAAAGATCAGCTTAACTGATCATTCCAAAAGGAAGATGATACAAAGGGGCATTTTGGAAGCCTGCTTCCAAATACGTGTTACGCTTGTTCATTTCTCTTCTGAAGAGCTTGTAGAGAAACCAAATCATTCCACTGGGAATTCAAGGATTATTGGCGTGGTCCTTTCTACAGATTGTACAATAAAAACAGAGCTTCATATCAGAAGAGCAAATGTTCTTAATCCATTTGGATTATGTACCTACAGAACAACTTACAAAAGGCAATAAACTGCGAGGAGAACATTTTCAAAGGCATACTGGAAGTTGGGTCTCCTAAATTTTAGGGTGTCTTACCGTGTTCTGACCTTGAAAAAGTCTTTCCATAAATTGATGTCATCTTGAGAGCATTCAGCTGCACATTGTACAAGGTGGGGGTGATACTGGTGCCTGCCCAGAAGAGAAGGCAGATGAATTTTGTTGAGGAAGTGAGTGTGGGAGAGTACAAGGACAGGAACTGTAGCTGTAACTCATACTGCGGATGAAAAACGTGAAGGAATAATATAGTTGGTTTTAGTGCTCTTTGGATTAGCATGTCTTTTTCTTAGTCTTGTGTATTTACTAGAAAATTGCTTAGTACATTACTGTTAAAACCAGTCACTTGGTATTGTGAGCTAGCTGAAAGAATAAATGAGGAATCCGATTCGGTTTCTTGCTGTTTGAAAGTGTTGCTCTTGCTGTTAAACGCTGAGAGATACTCCTGAAACATCATTTAGAGTCATATCTGTGCCATGTTCTCCCTGGGATAAAGAGTGGGATTCTGTTACTTGGAAAGTTCACGCAGCTTTCTCTGATGAGCATAGTGCTTGAAAGACAATAAAAGGCAAGGGAGACAGGATATGTTTGCCTTTCTAGTAGTTCTTTATGGAGCTGTCTTTTATGAAAAAAAATTTAAAAAGGAACAACAACTGTTTTAAACATTTTCCTTTATAAATGCAGAGCAAGGTATTACAGATGTCAGCAAGTTATTTCAGCTAGTAATCCTGGATTAACTACTTGCAAGTATTATCTGTCTATGCACACACACAGAATAACACACACACAATAACAAATGTTATCTATAGTCAAAAAATATTCCAGCCTGCTTAAAGCAGTGATTTTGTGTAACTCCTTTTCAAGACTTTAGCAAACAGGGTCTTGATCCCATCATGAGTTGCTACGTGTGATGACAATATGTGTTTTGATTTATTTCCTGATCATTGCTTACTTATGTTGTGTTCCTTTAAAAGGCAGCAGCTGAGGCAGTAGCAAAGGCCACCTGTGTACCTTGCCCAGCTGCTGTGGCTTCAACCAGCTTGGAAGCCTTTGGAAGGAGGGTTGATTGCTCAGTGGCTTTCAGATAAGGAAGAGCCTAAAGATAATGACTCCTTGTGCAAAGAAACAACAGGCAAAAGTTATTTACAAAGTGTTTTTTATTTTGTTGTACTTTTGCTTTTAACAAAGGTTGTTGTCCTGGATTGTGTTCTCATAAAACCTAGTTTTAAAGAAAAATAAAGCTTGTCTTTTCAGGTGTTTACCTTATCTCCAGGAAGATACCAGGACTGATCCACATCAGAGCTCTAGCTGATTTGGGGTTCAGTACACCATTCACTTGTGCAGTTCAGACACAACCTAGTATTTCTTTCCCTTTAAGTTGTGTAACTTGAGCAAGACCTTCTGCTCCATGAAGGCACCTAGATTAAGAGAATGAATATGAACATGTACTTTCAGAGTTTGTACCTGGAATACATGGAATGTGAGATGAGTGTAGGATGACTACAATATTCCTAACCTGTGCTCTGCAGGCGTGTGTCTAGAGTAGGGTGGGATAAAAACCAGTTAAGCCATGTTTTCCTGCTTTACAGGCAGCTGATCCATCAAGTTTTAGATTCCAGAGAAAGAATATTTGTCTAGATGGAGCGATAATCTGATCTTGTGTAGTTAATTTAATTCAGTAATCATTCCCTCCACTGACTCTCAGTAAGGTACTCAAGAATGAATATAAATAATGTAATTCTTTCTAAGTTATTGATTGCAATTATGTGAATGATGATGAACAGCATTAGCACTACAGTAGCAGAATGAGTGTTCTTCAACCTCCCCCAGTCAAATGACATGGCACTGTAAACTAGTGCACAAACTTAAAACAAAGATTAATAGGTGTTACAAATTAATCTTGAGGTATGTTATTTTATCTTTATAATAAATGACTTTGTACAGCTTTTCCCCAAGGTCTTAAAAAAAATAAAGTAGTTTTCTGAAGGGAAGAATTACTTCATTTATTGTTCTGATACTTCTGTGACAGGTTATACAACACACAGATACGTCACTGAACACAAAAATTTGTGCTTTTTTTTTTTTTTTTTTAAGAAAGTGGTGGGAGCTTACTACCAGAAATAATCTCTTAGAGATGTATGAAGACACTGATAGAATATTGATCATGGAGGCATTAATTGGTAGAGAAAATTAACAAGCAAAATTACCAGCAATGTAACATACCTTTCTGAGACATACCTTTCACGGAGTTTTCTTGAACATGTCTATGAGACACATCATACTGTTCCAAGAAGATAATTTAGCTGTGAATGTACTAGCTTAGGAGGTGGATTGAGCATCTGTAGAGACCTGTGCCTAAGTTGAGTAGTTTTGAGCAGAGCATGTTGGCATATCACATCACTGATACGGTTATAATGCATTTGTGTCCCACACTTGTTCTGGAAGAGAGCTAACAATGCTCTCTTAATGCCCAACTAAGACCTAGCTCCTGGATCCATGGGATGTAGTGCATTGTGTAGTACAAACAGAATTCCGATTCAGCAGGCATATGTCAGATACCACCACTTTATCCCCTAGGGGTACGTGAGTAAAATACTTCACGTTGTTTGTTTTGAGTTCTTTTTTGTCTGCTTCTTTTTAGCTTCCTTTGTTTGAATTGATGTTAACAGCCCTTTCAGCTAAAGTACTATTTTTCTTCAGTCTTTGTATGGCTTAGAACCCAGCATGTAAAAGAGCAAAGCTCAGTCACATAGAAGGAGGTTGTACAAGCCAGAACAAAGCATCTAAATTGTTTGTCTCTTTCATTTGCTCACTTCCTGATGTTTAAAACAATAAACACTTCAGAGTGTTTTTAGCAAGTGAAAAGGTAGTGGAGTGTCAGCCTTACAAATCAATCCTGTTAAAGCTCAGATCGGTTTTAATATTTTTTAACCAAAGCTTTATTTGGCCACTGCTCAGCATGGAATCCCTGAATGCAAATAACTTTAGGGCTGTTGAATAATGTGTTGGGCATCATTACCATGTTTAATACCCCTAAAAAGGGGCTTCACTTCTTGTTAGTAGAGAGTTTGAATCTTTTTTGGAGTACAAGGACAGAAGCTATTGAAGATCAGTATACATCAAGAGGAATTAACTGAAGAAATATAGTCCAGTAGATATGGGCAGCTGGTATTTGAAAAGGACATGCTTCCAGAACATTGTTGATACTGCTTCACAGTCTGGGAAATAGTCTAAACCAGAAAAATTGTTCATCTTAAATACAGGACCATGGGCTTCTGTGAATTTTATTTGGAATTCAATCTGAAAAGACTCTAGACACTTTTTCAAAATTATTTTCATAGAGATGTGATCGTATTATAATCTCATGATGATTTAGGCGTCTCTGAGCCAGTGTTGTTGTCCACTTCTTATTGCTGCTAATACAATTTTATACATAAATTCATAGAACATAAAAATTGCACTGAGAATTAGTGTACTCTCTTACAGGGACCTATGTAAAGCTCCAGAACTAGCATATATAAAATGTTATGATTATTAATCTGGCAAAATATGTTCATTCCACGAGTCACACTTCTCCTCTACTTAACCTTTCTTAATGGATATGTTTTCTTGTATTCTTATTACTGTCCCTCTCCAGAAAAAAAAGTGGCATTAAAAGATGCATGCAAAATGTTAGTTCTAGAACTGGTCTAACTTAATCTGTAGCTAGATACTTCCCGAGAGAGTCTACCCGGGCTGTCAAACAGAGGACAGGACTGGTTTCCCATCACTCAGATGCAAAGACATGCTACAAGGAAGTATGTTAATGGGAGGCTTGTAGTCCTCTGCAGTCCCCAGTCCATCCCTCTGGTAAGCCTGTATGTGATCCTGCGTGGCACACAGTACATTTTACATTAAATACAAAATGCAATAAAGGACCTTAGGCTATTCTAGTTAAACACAGTAATATATTTAGGTGCTGGCATCCAAAATTAGAATCAAAATCTAGAATAAGTTTCATGGATAAAGAAAGATTTAGGCCTTCCAAAAGGAGTTACAGAATATTATGATGTCGAACTTAGTTGCCTAGAGCTAACCAGAGTTTGGCAGAGGGCTTGAGGTGAAGTTTTGTTCCTTTTCAGGACATAGGTAAATGCGGTGGATGCATCTCTGGTTATTTGTGCATCAGAGTTCACTTTGAAGAGTATGTTGAAAAGAACTTCTCATAGCTAGTACATTTTAGAATGGTCTGATACTCATGCACTGTCACGTCCTCCTGTCGATCTCTGAAATAACTTTGGCCATAGTTTCTGTGCTTTTGTACTGAACGCATTGCGATTGGTGAACAGTGAGTGTATTCAAAGTATGCTTAACTAAATCAAGCATCTCAGTCCATCAAGGTGCACCTCTACATCTGTTTTTGTACCAGGAGGCTTGGGGTTTTCTTTTGTATTGTTTCGCCTTTTTTTCATCCACACCTGCGTATCAGTTTGTTATTTCCTTTTGACAGCAAATAATGTAACCTAATTTCTTGCTTACTTAGAGTACAAGAAGAGGCGAACATGTTGTACAAATAATATATTAAGATTGTCTGGTGCTAAGAAGAGTGGTCAAGCAAAGGATATAATTCTAGGGAACTGATCAAAACCCCATATTATGTAGATAGTATTACTGTATACAGAAGTAGGATGGTTGCAGAAGATAAAAGGATATTCTTTGATTATTGTGTTTACATTTCTTCTGAAGACTAAATCATAAAGTATTTAATAAAATGTCTGATTGCTGCCTAGCTCAGAATGAAATCTGTGTGGATATTTTTTCTCCCTCTAGGCAAAATTTTTAGTTGCTTTGGGAAGCGTAATTACAAAGACAATTGCCATTCCAGAGATAAGGTCATAAGACCTAGGGGGTTTTGCCTTTTTCAGGGACTTTGAATCAGTTAATTAGATCGGTGAAATAAGTACTAATAATCAGCAAAACTTAAGAACAGTTTGAAGGGTTTTTCAATCTCTGAACAAAATCCAATAAGCATTTGAAGGAGGAAATCAATATGGAATCCTAAAAAGCTTCTTATTTCTTCCTCACAGAATTCTGGCTTTCTCTCTGAAGCTCTCTTTCCTGTACATACAACAAGAACGGAAGAGCTGGATCCGTCCTTCAGCCTGCACGAGACCATTGCAAAGGTAACAGAAACGGAGATCTCATTTACACGTACTTTCTTTCACATGGCCAAATTTGAATTTGTTAATAATTTTGAAAGATAATCTCTTTTTTCCTGTGAACCCTTTGAATGTGGTTAAAAGTTGTGGTGTTTTTTTTCATTGAGATTCACCTTTGGAATAGTCTTTACTGTTATATTGGTCAACTTGTATGATCAAAACACTTTTATGTGCAAGTGCGTAATTTTATGTGATTCAATTCTATTTTGCATGGTTCACATTAAACTTATTGGCGTGAGTGCAGGGCATTGAGCCCCACTAGATGGCAGGAAGTAGCAAGTTTGTTGCTGTCAATTTTGTCAGTGAAGAGGGGTCTCTGGGGGCACCTTCACGTGCACAGATACTTGGCTGTACGAGCTGTGACCCTGTGCTCACCGGGGAGGAAGGGATGGCCATCCCATGATTCTGAAGAGTGCTCTACAGAGGGGATGCTCCCAAACTTAATGTGTTCTGACTCCCCTCTTGCCTCCCCAGTAGAATACCTCCTCCATGTTATTTATTAATACAAAGTTACTCCTTGCCCTAAAGTGCTCTTTTCTACTCTGTCCTATCAGCAATCCCTGTTTATACAAAGAGACATGAGTCCAACTTAATGGATTCGTACACACTTCTTATAATTGGATTTCTTATAAACCAGAGCTATGTAGACCTCACAAACAGATTTCTTTGTTTATTCAGAGCTACTTCTTTTGGAAAAGCAGCTGCTGTTGAAACATTTCTTTTGGCAACAACAAAAATAAATTCACAAAGATCAGCAGTGTGCAGATTTAGCAAGTAGGCAGATCAGCATCTTTGCCAAAATAGACAGTGACTGATCTTGGGGGCTTTAGGGGTTTTTTGTTTGTTTGCTTGGTGTTTGGGTTTTTGGGTTTTTTTTGGTTTGGTTTGGTTTTTTTAAAGGAGTACATATTCCTAGACATTCTTTTGAAGCTTGGCAGAGTCTGATAGTTAAGGAACAATCACAAGACAAGTCTTCTCTGAGGCCCTTTAATGGAATTGATGATTTTTAAGCTATCCTTGATGCCGAAGTCACTGAAAAGATTTGCCAAATTTCTTCCCAAAAACTGAGGGAAGTAGATGTGTGATTATTTACTGTATAATTAATTTTTGGTTTACTAATCAGCGTGTGATGGGCCATGTGTAATCTGAATAATCTGTATTTTAGTATTTGCTTTATAATGTTGACTAACACAGAAAAATATTTATTAGACAGTTCACTTGAAGCATTTTGGTACTGTTTAAATCATTACAAATAATTTTAAGTCAATTTTCTGTGATAAAACTTGATGAAGATTGCACTAGGATTTGACTGTATTTCCATTTTGCCTTTTAGACTGTAGCCCAGGATACTTTTATCAATATGCATAATATCTGCAGCAGTGGAGTGAGGTGCTCAGCTGGTAATTTTGTCATCTTTAGCTTAGCTTAATTGATCATAACATAGTTTCTGAATAACTTGAACAGCAAAAGTTTTCTAAATTTCATTTATTGTTTACTCTTCTTTGTAGTTAGATAACAGTGGTGTTACCTCTTGGTTCCCTCCACTCCCCCCCTCAAACTTTTTCTCAGAATAACTAAGCCAGGCGTTGTCTTTCCCTTCTCCTGGAAGATGGGCTTTCCTTTGCCCCTCCCTTTATCCTAGCGTTTGTCATCTGCTCCAATTTGAAAGCATTTTCTTTGTGTGAATGTCCAGAAATGCACGCAGTACTTTATACAAGGCCTTAATGTGTCTTTGTGTGGTAACATTTATCCAGCTTCATACCTGAGGTGATATCATATCACCTTGTCCTTGGAAAGATCTTCTTTCAGCCCTACATTTGATTCCGGTGGCTGCATATTAGTGCAGACAAGCTGCTGCATATGTAGTCTGAATTCTGAAGACTCATCTCATTTTAGAGATTTTCTTTTTTAAACTGACACTGGTTTCCATGTTTTGGGCAACCTTGGAAGGCTGCTGAGGCTTTGGTGGTGGTGGTGGTGATGGTGGTTTTTTGTATCTCCGTTATTGGAACTTTAAATATGTCCTCTCTATGTTGCACATGTGTGGATAATCAATGTGAGCCCTTAAGGAGGAAAAAGCTTAATGAAGTTTTATTTCTTCATGAAGAAAAAAAAATATTCTCAGTTTAGCTTTAACAAAAACATCTATAATTACTAAAAGAAAGAAAATTCTAGTCACGTGGAGATACAAATCTTTTAAAAAATACCTATTCTATACCATTACATTGTTCATCAGTTATCCACGGTCAATGTATGGGTGCTAGCAGCATTCTGTGTATTATACTGTGCACATGGTTGATACATGATGCTTGGTGCTTCCACATTTTTTGTTTCTAGTAAAAAGTAGTTTATTAAAAATACTTTTTTTGCATTTATCAGTTACTGTATATGCCTGATGGTTGTCTTTGAGCTAGTATAGCTAAAAATAAGTAAGATACATTTTTATTTGAGTGAGAGAGAAGCAGATAAAAATACAGAAATGTTACATATCCTGAAATACCATTTCATCTTGTATCCTTGAAAACAGAGGTTTGTTGACATTTAGAAGCAATCTAAAAGGAAAAACACTTCTAAGTTACAAAAGCAAGTTGTATTCATTAGAGTGCAGAAATTTTGAATACCTCAGAAACCTTACAGTTTGAGTGATCAAGACTTAGTATATTACTGAAGTCTTGAAAGTAAAAATATTACTTGGATATGGGATTTAAAGGAAATGCTATAAATTTATTTAGTTAACTAAGCATTTTTAATGCTATTCCCTAATCTGAAATCTTCATATTTTCATTGTGGTACTCTGAATAGATGAGACCATGTTATATCTTCAAAAGGTTAGAAATCTCTAGCTTTGTGTTAAATTACACATATTTGCAAGAAAAAGTTCATGGCGAGAAGTTAGCTTGTAGTTAGAATTTCCACTCCTCAGTTGGAAGTTAATGCTTCTCAACAAGTACCTGCCAACTGACTGTGTATGCTCTGTTGCAATTGCAAGTAAAACAGGTATGATAACTGCTTCAGAAATTTCGAATTCTGATTTCAAAAGATTTTTCATGCAAAACTGGTTTTTATGTTAAAAGAAATTAAATACTCAAATATAACAAACTCAAAATTTAATAATTTTCATTGCCTTTTTTTCTCAGAAATAGTTTATGAAAATATTTGAAACTGTAACTTTTTATTCTTGAGACCAAATGCATTTTTATTAATCTTAAATTTTTTTCACACAGTGAAAATGCTGTATTCTGATTTATTCAGATGCATAGCTGGTTATTTTACCACTATTTATCCACATATCAACTATTGAAATCCTTGTTTACAGAACTAGAGTAGTACAAAACACTGTTAACCAGCTATCATGGCTTTGAAGACTCTGCAAATCTTTGTCATTTATCAAGTTCTCCATGATATTAGATTATAAAAGTTTAAATTGTAGTAAGTTAAATTCAGGAAAGACCTGTGAGGTTTTGGAAATACAAGTCCTGGAAAATAAATCTAAAGTATTGTAGGTCCGTAGACAATAGCTTATCGTCTGAAGTTAAGCGGCATTCTGCCATATCTGAACTAAAGATTCTGTGATCTTTAGAGGCCTGGTACAAGCTAAGGCCTAGACCCAGGAAATAATATGCTGTGTTCATACATTAATGTAATGCCTTCCATTACAATGATGCTAATTTGACTGTAGTATCCACCTTCAATAAAGAATCCATTTTTAACGATAATTTTTGCTTCCATTAATAATCCTTGTATTTTGTTTCCTTTGGTAAATCTTAATGGCCAAATAAAAATCTGCTTAAAGAGGCAAAAAATTGTTCCATTTCATAGCACCAAAAAAATACATTTTCCATATGTAGAAGCATGCATTTTACACCTGCTTATGCAAAAGACTTTGTGTTTAAAATTACAGCCTCAGTTCCTTTAGCAACCAGCTGAGACCTGATCTGAATGACTCTTCAACTATTGGAACATGCAGAAGTACTTGGTGTTTTTGAGACACAGTTGGTATTTAGTTCTTGAAGCTATACTTTATTGTATCAGTACTAAAAGAGGGTAGATTTAGACTAGATACAAGGAAGGAATTTTTCACAATGAAGGTGGTGAAACCCTGGCCCAGGTTGCCCAGAGAGGTGGTGGATGCCCCATCCCTGGAAACATTCCAGGTACAGGTTGGACGGTGCTCTGAGCCTGCTCTAGTTGAAGCTGCCCCTGCTTATTGCAGGGGAGTTGGACAAGATGGCTGTTAAAGGTCCCTTCCAACCCAAACTATTCTATGAGTGAGGTTTGGAAACAGAAAATGTTGAATGCAAGAAAGGCATACTGGTTTCGAGTATGTTTGAAGATGTTACAGAGTTGAGATACCTGGAGAAAAAATTGAAATATCTGAAAAAAGCAAGTGTCAAGAAGTAATATCTATTACCAAATTTCTTGTGTATTGATGGTTTTATAGTGAAGGAGGGTTTGGCCTCACTTGGGTCTTTTTTGTATATTTGAGAGCATTTGATATGGAAAAAACATTATCCAAGCTAATGGATTTCAGAAAAAGTTTATGTTACTCCTTGGTTGACGTATAGCCTCCAGAGTAGGAATAACCTTGCTAGACAAGAACAAATCCCCATGTGGTACAAAAGTCTACCACTGCTATTAACGACTAGTAGATTCTTGGGGAATAAACATGTAGAATCAGGGAATCATCCCATGATACTTCCTCTGGGATACTTTGCTACTTACTGTCATTTGGGAGTGCAATATTTCTTAGGCTCATCATCACACCTCTACACTAATTTCCAGCTCTGTTACATGTGTAGTTATCTATGCCCTTTTTAAATTCATTTGCATTCTGACTTCCATAACATCCCATAGCAACATCCCCTACAATTTAATTCCTCTGTGTGTGTGTGTCCCCTTACTTTAAAATTGCTGCTTGTTTATCTCACTGGTTTTTTTCTGCCTTTGTATGAGAAATAATAAACAAACATGCTCTATTTACTTTTCGATACCAGTTGCTTTCCGTTGTAAACTGTTTTGTGTCTCAGTGTAGTAACCAGTTTGAGCTGTCCTCATGGGTAAGTCATTCTTACCTACTAATGCATTACCTCTCTACTTCTGCAGTTCTATGGCATCTTTTTTTTTAAGATAATTAGAACCATGTACCATATTCAGCATGCTGAATCACTGTGGATGTATAGATTCTCTATGATGTTTTCTTCTCTAATCCTTCCTCAATAATCTTCAACATTCTCTTCATCTTTTAGACTGCTGTTATCCGTAAACTATTCATGACAATAAGAATATCTGTTTCTTCAGTGACATGAGCTAATACATACGTCCTGATTGTCTGTGTATACTCATAGGTTTTCTCCTATGCGCATCGCTTCATATTTTCCAGCAATGAGCCTGCCATTTTTCAGCCCAGTGCTCAAATATTGTGGGATGAAGGTCAAGAAGGACACAAGGAAAGGAGTATCTTTCAGTCTTGGTAGCAGAGGTGTGCTTAGTGTTCAATTTGATGAAACTCATTTGCCACTGCATATCTTTTGTAGTGTGCTTTGCTTATATGGCCACTGAAGCTGGTGGAAAAGCTTATGCTGTTTTTGGCAGGAAATTGTTTGAATTTATTCAAATTATTATTATTTATTAATCTCTCTGAAGGAAATAGGGCTTTAATGAATTTTTTTCTATGTGAATGGCTTGATACTAAGTAACAATGGAAAAATTTCAACATAGTTTTTTACATGAGGTTTGGTGTAAGAACAAATAATCTGCTAGTTGTGCCTTGTGCTCTCTGAAGACAGTAGTTAGCTTAATTTCATGAACACTTTGAAAAGGAGGAGATTGCTGAATGTGGCAGGTAAGAGATAGAGCTGTAATCTGAGTGCTTAGAAGATCTAATTTGTCAGAACACTTGTCAGATCAATTTATCTTAGATCTTGGCACTTTAAAGGTGGGTTTAGGGTAGACTGCTGCAAGGCCCAGGCTGCTCTGAAAGATTCAGAGGAGAAAGAGAAATAAGTAGGCTTCCTGGTGGTGAAGAACCAAGACATTCATGACAGCAGCATGTTGCAGTACAAAATTTAGTGGTACCTTATGTGAGATTTGCAGACCTTGTAATTTCCAGTGTGTTTTATAATACATATATCAAGTATTAAAATGGAGAAATATGTGCCTGTGTGGCAGAGAATGGTTTTTTCCATCAGACCAGGGGAAGGGAGGTGAAACTCCATTGTTTTCAAATGCGTACTCAGAAAAGTATGTGCTGTTTTTCAATAAGTTTCATCAGTGTTATTCAGCACAGTCTTTCATGGTAACTAGTCAACGGGAGTCATTAACAAGTTTGAAAATGCTTTTATGTTATGAGGTATACTCACTAGAGTAGCCTAATGAGACTCGGATTATGCAGTTCTAAAAGCTTTAATGGCAGTCCCCCAACAGGGAGTGCCACTGGAGCCACTTACCCAGTATCAGCCATGGAATAATAATCATCTTTTATTGATTTTTACTCTGGCAGGCACCAAAGTGTTGAAAGGTATGACAGAAGTGACATAATTGGATTTATGATGAATTATGGGTGCTAACAGATAACTCTTGAGAAAATTATTAGTGATCCTGATCGCTCTACACTTCAATTATGGAGCTACCGTAATGCAATTAACTTCTAAACATTAAATAAAACGCCAATAGGGAGGGATGTTTTCAATTGTAGGGGAAACAGGGGGTTTTTGTGTAACATACTGTAGTATTTCCTTTTTTAAAAAAAAAAATAAACACTTCCAAGAAGATGACAGGCAGATTGTTTTCTTGATGCAAATAGAATGAAAAGAACTGGACTGCAGGGCTCTTGGTAAATGAAATTCACATTTTGTCCACAGATAAAGAACAGCACAGGAATGTTGATTTGAGGGATTCTTTAACAGGATCATACTGTTCTTTTCCTTTGAAGTGTGGGAGGGATATATATTCCCATTCACCCATTGTCTAGTCCCATTAATTCTCTAGTACAGGCATAGGGAATACCCATTCATCTTGGCAATGCAGTGATATCCGTAACTTTGGTACTTCTTTCTGTGTAAACTTCCTAAAAATCAAAATCTGTGGTTTGGTGCATGCTACCTCTGCTAAATATTCAGGTAGCAAATTCTATTTCATCTTCCTACATGGTATCTCCAAATGAGCTCTTTTTTGGTGTGCTTCTATACTGAAAAGGCTAAAAGTAACTATGGAGATATATATATATATATATATATAAAAAAATTATACATATGAGATTGCCATCAATTATTGAAATATTAAATTTATGAACCATAATACAGCATATCTAAATTAACATGAAGGTGGCAAACCCTTACAACCCCAAAGACTGGGAGTGCAGATTGTGAATCAGTAGAACAATACTGTGAAGAACAGCAATAATGCTGTTTCCTGCCAGAGTTTAAAATCAAAACGAAATCTCATTGTAGTCAACCAGCTTGAAATTTCTTCACATTTCACTGAAGCATCTCTTGTAGTTTTGGAAGGGATGCAATGTCCATAATATCAAGTGGAAACACTTTCACAAACCACGTACAGCACATCTATGTTGCAGAGTTTTACCAGAAACATTTCTGCCAGCATATTATTACTGGCATAGCTGTTTCATCAGAGTACATTCACATTCATGTGTTGTTCCCACTACAACATGCCCATTTTGGTATCAGATTGTTCTTGAAAAAAGCTGTGTGGCATTGTGCTTAGGTATCCCACTGGCCTCTGCATCAAGGCAGCTGTACATCTGGATTTCCATTGATGTATCTTCTATTTTAATTTTAAAATTTCCTCTATGTGGAACTAGAGGATTTGGAAGAATTAAGATTTACAAACAGCAGAGACAGAATATTACACCAGTCAGAGTTACAGCACTTGCAGTGTTAAAGTGCTTGTGTGGACATGCAGAACGGGTCGGAAATATTCAGGAAGGAAAAGTCTGATGCAGCCGAGTGTATTGCATATCCAAGCCAAGCCCAGAAAACCCTTTATCCTTGGAAGGCCCAGGCAAATATATGGCAGCCTTCCCCCTGTGTCACTGTGTGGTTTGCAAACTGGAAATTTTTGCTGTATGCCATGATTTCCATCATGAGAATCTGACACTTTGGAGTGTCAATTTTCACAGGTCATTTCTCCAGTTAACTTTCTTCAGTGATGTATTCCTTGTGATGTAATTTGTAAAATTCCTGTCTGATTGCATATGTCAGACTTTCACATCATTTCTCAGTCTCTTCATCATCATGCCTCCAAAGACATGAGTTCTGCACAGACCAACAGACCTCTCATGTCTTTTTAAAGACAAATTATTTTACGATTTTATACTTCCAAAACAAAGTATCCAAGCCTCCAGCCAACAAACAGGAATATGGACCAGGGGTAAGTGACAGAGTTGCTGAAGTTGGCAGAACAGAAGCACAGTTCTCAGTGTATGAAGTGAGAACCAGGCTGGGGGGCCTGATTAATATCTATGTTTGAGACAATCTGCTGTTGATACTGACTTTTTAGATGTGGACTTTGACATTGTTTTGAAGACATCAGAATTGTCTGCGGTATCATTTGAATGCTCTGTCACCCATAAAAGCACCTGTATGGGGTCTTTTTGAGAAATTGCAGGATGACTTGGCCATCTCTTGATTTTTATGTTTGTCCTCCTACAGCTGGCAGCAGTTCATGAGGTTTCAGCAGCTCTCACCTGCCATAAGGTGATGTAGCAGGGTAGCTGCAGCGTAATGCACCAATTGCCAGATAGTCTCTCTGTAACTTAAATGACTTGCTTTGCTTTACTGATCAGCCTCTCATATACTGGTGCTGAGCATCTTACTAGTACCTGTGGCTTAATGGTATTTCAGATGTGCAAAGCAGAACTACATTGTCTGTGGTGACAATCTGACTGCATTCACACAAAAACAAACTTGTCCGAATTTTTCTGCAAAGAAGCACAGCCATATTTCACGGAAATGGATTGATTTAGCACATACTCTCTTAAGCACACAAGTGAGAGTTTTTGTTTTACCTTTAGCCTTCTTGCATGAAAGAACATATAATCCAGTTCAAGCACAGGGTAAATACAAACCTGCTGAAAACTCCCTTCTGAAAACTCCCTTCTGACAATGTTTATTTTATTCTGTAGCTATTGTCAGCAGCAATAAAAACAAGAGCAAGTTTGGTGATAAAAACTGGCACAGTAACTTTGGGGATGCTGTATGAATTGTGGTGAACAGGGAAGTAACAGCAAAGCAAAAAAAAAACCTTTCTGGGGATTTTCTCAGGGTTAGATGTGAAAGAGGTGACTTTGCTGCTGAAGACATGATGGTTTCTGACAGACAGTCATATTGTGTTTGGCCAGACGGCATATTCTCTATCTGCTCTAGCCTAGTGAGGGTAGATATGCTTAGAATTTTTCAGTAGTTCTTTGTTCCTAAAAGCAAGTAGCCTCAAGGACTCTTGCATTTTATACTTGAACTCTGATGGATAAAGACTAGGTAGTAAAAATAGGTTGAAATTGCAGAACCCCTGGTAAAAAATCGATGAACCAGCTGCACTGTCCAACACAACTTCACTTGGTTCAGTCAGGTATTAAAAAAAAACCCCACTCCACTACCCCCCTGGAATTTTCCACACCTTTCCTGCTAGGTCCTTCAAAATGGAAGCAGCATTACAGGACAGAACGAATTCCATTTCCTCCTGTGCTATTTATTCATGAAGTTGTGGAAAGATGCCAAGACTTGAGTATTCCAAGATTGTTTCTGGGCTTCTTTTTGACTGGCTGGAATTGAATGTTTTCAGCTTTGAGAAGTCTGACAACTATGAAAATATCAAAATAACCAGGGAACTGTGGCTCCAATAAACAAGAGAAGCTGAATAAACAAGAAAACATAGCCATCATTTGTAGCACGGTTTGTGTAGAAACCATTCCCATGGATTGTCTGTGTACAGTCCCAACTTAAATTCTCTGACTGTTGGGAGAGAATTAATTCTATGTTCCTTAAATCTTTTTGATATTGCAGCAAGGCTGCATGTTCTTTAAAAAAAGTTAGCATTGACTTCTGTCTGAATGTTTCTTAAACAGATTGCTGTTTAGAACCACACAGTTCCTGAATTCCTCTTTGAGACCTAAATTTTACTGTTTCTCTCCAGATTTTCTGTCAACTGTCAGTGAAAAAGGAAAAAAATCATTGCATCATTTTTCAAGCTAGAGTTCCAATTTAAGTGAAGTAAACAAATATGTCAACTCTATCTGATCCAATCAAATACAGGATAAATATATAAATTTATACATAATATATCATTTTAAATCTTATGAGAGAAACCCAAGATTGGTGGTGTTTATTGGAAGAATTTTTTTACTCCAAATTACAGCACTCTGACTAAGGAAAAGAAGATAAGGTAGGAATGAGAGGAAGCATTGTTTAATCCCCATATGTGAAAATGGAATACCATGGGTCAAAAATAGTACTTATAATAACTGAACAACTACTTCATCTCCTCACCTGAATTCATCAGTAACTTGCAGAAACTGGTGCTTTGTCTGACACTGTAGACAAAGACTGGGGCATATTTCAAAGCTGAAGCTAGATTTTTGAAGTTGGAATTTAGCACGCGTTTGGGATTTGCTGGAATTTCACCTACTGTCTGTGACAACCTGGGCAGTCTTCTACTATGTACTCAAGCCATGTGAGTGCCTGTGTTAGTGGGACTTACCTGGCTTGGAAAGAAGTTACATTGCCTACAGCAGTGCCTTCATTTCCAGTGCCTTATTTTGGTTATGTTGAGATTTGTAATCTGACTGCATCTCTAGCTGGTTACTAAATGCTGCATTGGTGACAGACTTTCAGCAAAGATATTCATGACAGATGTCTTACTATTTTTTTTTTCTGGTGGTTGATGATCACGACTATACAAAGAAGCCACTGCATACTTATTGCACAAGTTAAATAATTGTTTCAAATTTGTCAAATACTGGCTTTGTACCGAGTGATGGGAAAATTTATTTTATATCCATTGCTTTTATTTTGAAAGCATAAGCTATGAGTGATATAGAATAGTTGGACATTTGCATGCATTTTTGAAGGAATATCAATGCATATGTTTATGTTGAACCACCAAAAACCAACAACTGAAAAAACAAACCTGAAGCTTGCTACTCTAATAGGTAGGAATATGCCTAGGGTTATTTGAATTTTCCCCTACATTTCCCACTATCCTGTTCTTCCCACACTTAGTTACTGAATTCATTGGAGTATAATTTTATTAATCCGTTCTTTAGCATGAGCACTACTGTAGGCATTTGTTACTGGTTAACAAATACTTCATCTGTCAAAGATTCAATCTTTATTCTTGGCATACATGTACTGACTTTGGTGGCTGCGCAAGGAAGATGTGTTTTTCTTTAAACAAGAAACTAGCATTCTAGAGGAATAGTTCCTTTGGGTACTCTGAAAGTATCTTGTCTGTTGTATTAGTTCACTATGTTAGCCCTTTTCTGTCTGCAGATTTTTTGACAAAGATGTCAAATCAGACAATACTTTCCCCAGAGTGTGGCTCTTAAAACACTAAGTTTCTACTAACAATAATGTAGTAGTGAATCTTTTTTCCTTTTTTTTTGTTAATTTAACATAATCCAATTTGCATATGAGTGAATATGAGGTCAATTCAGTGGAACTAAAGTATCTGCTTAAGTGCTTTTTAACAAGAGATGGAAATAGTTGCTTAAGTAGTATGAACAAATTAGTTGGTTTTGCAAACAACTTGCAGAAATACCTGGGGAAATACAGCTGGTAAGATGTATGTTTATTTGTTCATTTTATTTTTTAGACCATACTTAGAACTTTCTTTGGTTTACTTGTATTATTGACATGCTTTGCCTTTATTTTGTTCCGTGGCATATCTACAAACACATCGGAGCTTTACAGATGCTGAAGTCTCCTTCATGAGCTCAGTTCTGAATTCAAAACCAGATTTTCAAGAGTTTGGTTTCCTTTAAGGAATTTTAAAATGTCAGGTTTTTGCAGGAGGCTTAGTCTGATCCAGTGTTCTAAATGTTGTCTTTACATGTCGACACCTATTTTAGCATCAAACTGATAGCTGAACTCTGCTGCAACCATCATCTTGGTGCTTAGCATTTCTTAGAATTGTGGCCATCCAGAGAGGGGAGTATAAGACCAAAATTAAATGTCTGTACTGTGGATAAGAAGAAATGTGTGTCCTGGAAAAAAGCTCCTAAGAACCAACCTATTATGCTCTGAGTTGGGGAATGCCTGCAGGAACCTAATACTAAAAATTACGCACAAACTTATGTCTGAAAAAAAATTGTACTCTTTTCTTAAGCATTGGAGCCTGAACAAGGGCTGTTTACTAGAATAGTCTTTTTGGAATGTGGAGCTCTAACTCTGCTGCAAAGCACAGACCCTCTAAGAAACCTTTGTTCTACATCAACACTGTTTAATGTAAAAATCTTACACATTGTGGAAGCTAGGACTGCCACTTACCACACTAATTGGTACAATACAAATACACACCGCTCTTTTTTCATTGTTCTGTTTCCAGAATCAGTGAAACTCAGATTCTTTTCTGCGTCTTCACTGTTAGAGATGTGCATCTAGATGCATGCATCAAGAATGGCCCGTAGCCTAGACACACTATAGTATACCTTTGGGTAATGGAAGTTGCAGATTTGAGTTCTTCAAGCCATAGAAGGAAAGAAACTGGTCCAAAGGTTATACAAGCTTGATTATACAAATAAAGGTGCTTCTATAAATCCTTCTAAAAACTTGTCAGGTTAGGTGTAGAATTTGTATTAAAAAAACTTGTTAAATTTTTGGAATGTTAGCCCTTAATTACTGATCAAGAGACAAAATAAACATCCAGAACTTCAGATTACATTATGCTGTGCCATGAAACTCTACTTGAATTTTACAGTCAATGTGGCAGTAATAGGAGTGACTGGGCCTGTTGAAAAGCCCTACTCATTGATGCCCTCATTGCAGATGTGCTGTGAAGATCTGATTCCAGTGGCCGATAATCTGTATTTGAAATTTTTGTTCTAAATTGACTTGTAATTCTGGTTGTATGAGAGAAACCTGAGGTACTCTCAGTGATAAAAATCTTAAAGATGTTTTTGTAACACACTCCAGTCTATGAAACTGTAGTTTGTTCTTATCCTTTTTTTCTTTTAATCTGTCTTCTTATACATTGATATGCAGGTGTTTAAATCAGATATAACTGAAAAAGTACAAGTATATCTTTTCTAATAGATCTCCTAAGATGAAGGATAACCAAATTAGCATGAATGAAGACTATCTTTTAAAATACATAGACGGACAATGTGAAAAAATTTTGTAAAGTATAAAATTTGTGAGACAAAACTTGTGAATATTTAAAAAAAAATTGTGATGAGTCAGAAAAGAATATAAGCTAAAGGTATTACAAAATCCCAGGAAGAACATCTTGTTTATTGATCTGTTTTTATTACACGTATGGTCAATAACAATAAAAAATACTGCCAGTTGCTGAGACACTCTAGCATTAAAGCAGCTAAGAATAGACCAATTAACATTAGACTTAGAGTGGGTGGTTAGCCTTAAGCTGGAATTATAAAATTAGTAGAAGTGTCTTTCAGAGAATTGTGAACTGAAGATCCTATATCAGAAACAGTGGGGATGGTTAAACTCACTGTTTCTTCTTATTTCAGTATGTACAAGAGAAGAGATCATCTTGGGGTAATACCAGAGAGTTTGGGTTTATGATCTGTTCAGCACCTTTTGAGAAGAGAAAGGTTCTGCTAAGCGGTGATTACGAGTAGGGAATACTGCTTGTCTCCCTGTTTCACCTCTGTGAGCCTGAAACCAGATCTTAGTTCAGTTGTGTTATAGTTAATTCTGTGCCATAGAAAATAAGTGATAACCACATTGAAAGAGTTTATTCTAAGCATGTAGTTTAGGAAAGCAAGACCCACCTTCTTGAGTGCATTCCTACTGAAGAAAGATTGCTGTTTATTGACTGAATAGGGCTTTCTGGCTGCCAGTCTCACATGGTAGATAAGAGTATCCCCACGTGGATAGCAAGAAGGGGCAGAGGCAAATAAGCTTGGACTTCTACTGGTCAGTTTTGCCTTTGGGACTTACAAGTTCAAGTGCGATCCTTTCCATTTGAGTGCAACAGAATAGGTTCAAGCCCATGTGCTAACATAATGCACATGAGACTTTAGTCAACCAACAGGAACAATCACCCCATCCACCAGCAGTTCCTTGGGCCAGGGATTGGGTATAGTCTATAGCAATCTAACCATAAAGCCAAAGCAATATAAAAGGTGTGCAGTGGAAATATTTCTGTTTCATAAGCAGGGATCATATACTGGCTGTGAAGCTATATTTTTATTTTAATACCTTCTTGTAAAACTAATGGCCAGGAATTTCATAAATTGCAGCCTGATTCTAACCATGCACATATAATACTGATTTTCAAAGATACAGCATCTGTATTATCTATTGAAATAATTTTAGTTCAAAACTTAAACTAATATTACAAAGTACAGCATTTGGACCTAAAAATGTTTTAGGAAACTAGCCCAGTAACCAATAAATTAAAAGTAACATTTCAGCGTGATAGAAAGAAAGAAGGATGGAAACCGTTCTGAAGTAATGGAGTGGTATATTCTAGTATGCTGCAGCCTTTTCCTCATCTAAAATTAATATGATTATGTAGAAATAAAGATGAAGTTTTATTGTTAACTTTATTTTGAAATGTATGTCCTGAATGATACTTCCTTGGAAGACTCTTTCATAAAAAAGTAGTGTTTTCTTATAGTTATGCAATAATTCTTGAATCTCGGAGGGTCCTTGTCCTTTCAGTAAATGAAAGGAGAACCCATTTATTTTATTGCTTAGCTATATCAGTAGTAGGTGTACAGGGATAATGCATGTGTGTATTCAAAGATAATTGTGAAGTTTACTTAATCTGTTTTAAATTATTACAGATAAGCAATAAAATAATCTCTATTTTGCTACCGTCAGATGTGATCTATCAATATTTATGTGCTTACACCTTTAGAAGAATGAAACTCTGAAGGCAGAACATTTACTTTCTTGTGACAAGGTAGTTCTACTTTTTAAATGGTCAAATAAATAGGAATACTTTTGCATCTGACTTATGTGGACAATGTGAAGACTCTTGACTTCGAAATGCATTATTAATTTTTTTTCTGATCACATTTAATTTCAACTCTGTGATTACCTTTTGTTAATAACTTATAATACCCTCCTTTCATGCTGATGGGGCCAGGAATGTGGGGGGTTTATTATTTGGGTAATGAAACTGATAAATACGTAAATGAATGCTGACACACTTCGTCAATATATATTGTAGACAAGGAGAGTAATTTGCCCAAATAGCCTGTCCAGCCATTTATCTCAGACTTGCCTGCACAATGAGACTAGCATGGCTAATCCATCAAAATTCATGCAAGCTCGCTGGAATTTTGGAGCGTCCAACAAAGAATCGCTGCACAATTAAGATGAAAATTGACATGTACTAAGGATGATACAAGTCAGCATTGTCAGAAATGAATGCTTGTTTCAAGCATGCAATTGAAGTGTGAAAATAGTTGAATACAAACTGATTTTAATCCTTTTTAGAGTGAACGTGACATCTTGTTACAATAAAACATGTTCCCTTTCTGATCAACAGCATTGTATCAGCACAGCCTTTTTAATTTGGAGTGAGGCAACCTTACAGATTTCACTTCAACTTGGATAAGTGTTCAAAAATTCTGGTATTTAAATAAATCAGGGGAAAAATTCAGGCAGTGAAATAGCCTTCCTTTATTGATTACTAGACCAATCTTCTTCTAAAGAATGCCACTCAAAAAATAACCACTGATACTACGAATTGTTACTTACCCCTTCTTTTTTTTACATGACAGACATAGAAATATAATTGTTGGTTTTAGTTTTCTTATTGACTTTATATGTGGTGGGGTTTTTTTTAATTAAAGCACCTAGTTGGCAAAATCATGTTTTTACTGGCTTAATTGAGCTATGTGTATACACACACACCCCCTCTTTTCACAAAATCCAAATACTTTGATAGAAAAAAAAGAGATGTTACTAAAGATATTCTACTCAGTGATATTTCCTCTATTTTTATAAGATATTTTAAATGTAGCACAATTTTTTTTCTTTATTTTAGTAACACTCAAATCCACAAAAGCTCAGCTTTCTAGCCCAACATACTTGCAGTTAGTTGTATGGTATACAAACTGGCAGACTTTTTATCACAACTTTCCAAAATATCCAAGGCAACAGAAAAAAAAATTCACTGGCTTCTGCTCAAATTAGCTTATTGTTTCACCACTTCATGATTCTAGGGGGTTTATTGCTTATTTTTCTTAAAAACAGTTTTAGAACACAAAGTTGGAGATTGGGTAATTTTTATTTTTTTTTTATTTCCTCTGCGAGTTTTTTCCTCGATATATCGTTTTGAGGAATCTAATTTTAAATAACACTGTTGCATCTGTCAAGGCGCCAACCTGTGTTAATCATTCAGATTTCTCTTTTTAAAACTCACGATTAGTGCTCTCTGTCTGAATATGATGTAAACAGATGAGTCCAGATCTAATTTCTGCTATAGTACTAGTTCAGTGTACTTCACTCTGGCTTCATCCAGTGTAAGGGCCAATGGTCTGCATGAAATGCACGTATAAAGAAAATATTGGTCAGATTTTTAGCTGCTCACAAAGTGTTTGGAGCCCATACGTGCAGATGTACTCTCAGATTTTCAGGTGCAAAATGAGAGGCAGCAGCTGCAAATGTAATTCATTATATTCCAAAATAAAATGTGTAGTTTTGTTCTGCTTTGTGAATATAAGACCTATTTGGGAATTAAATTATAAGCCATATTCTGCATCCCATCAGTAATCATCCACTACTAGGCCACGTTGACATTGCTGCACTTGAGAGGAGAATTTAGTCCCAAAGCTTAAATGGAAGCAGAGGAGTACTCTGAAGAAAAAAGACTAAATACTTATATTTATGCAACTGGAAAACTTGATTAGGCTCAGTGGAATAAATGCTCAGGTACAGGAGCTTTAGGTATCATAAAAAAGCAAAATTGATCGAATCAACATAAAAAGAAATAAAGTTCTTTTTTCTCTTCTTTATTTTCAGTTGAAATATGGAGAACATTCCCTTGTGTGAGCAGAGCATGTGACTTAGCACGCTATAACCTTTGATTTTTGGATTTTGTTCTATGATGAGATGATTTGGCAAATGCATTTTTTAATAGAAAGTCCATATGTAATGTAAGGAATTATATAAATATAATGAATGTAAAAATTTATGTAAGTACTTAAAGGTGTAGTAACCTTAAAAGTTGTACTGTTACACATGTTGGTTTTAATATGATTGATTTACCTTACTGTGGAAGAACACTATTGGAATTTAAGTTTTCAGTTCCACTTTTTTCCTGTTTTTAGAAGTATCTCAGGAAAAGTAAAAAATTCTTAAATAGCAAGAAATGCTTGTTTCCCCTCGTCTTTGATACATCACTTCTGATTTACTGCCTCTCCCCGTCCTGTCACCTATATTCCATCAAATTCTGAGCTGAATGCCAAGTTCTTAGCACCTGCTATTGGAATTGGATTTTTGAAAGACCTCGAAACTAATTTAATAATTGAGATCATCAGAAGTATCCATCAGCTGAATGTTGCTGACTTTATAGATTCACAGATCCCCTAAGCCAATCTGAATGCTACCACAGAGTAAGCAGGATTAAGTTTGATCTGACTGAAAAGTAATCATTTGGTTTTGTTGTTGGTTTTGCTCTGAGGGTTTGTTTTGTTTTCGGCTCTCAAATCTGATTTGCCACACAAGCTTTAGTGCCTGTGTAAGGATGACAGTGGGAAGTGCATGCAGAGAGTAGCATAGAAGCAGTTATTTCAGCAAGAACCTAATTTTTGATAGGCTTTGGAATTTGAACTGAAAGGGTGTTGAAATTGGCCCGAGGAAGATTAGTTCTTTACGTACACTATGGCAAGTTGATTCTTAGATCTGCTTAAAATACATGCCTTAAATTTAAAAAGTCCTTTCCCTGTTTGTTGTTGTTATTTCAGTAGAATTGTAGAAGCATCGTGGCTAAACTTGACAAATAATAATGAATTGCCACTGTTCAAAAAAACTAGGGTGCTTTGTGGCTGGGGAGTCATTTATTCAGAACTTTGAAGGAAGACACGAGAAGCAGATTACAAAGCCTTTTATGAAACGCATTATTATGTCTGGACTTCAGGAACTCACCATGGAAGTTCTAATTGGAATTTATAAAACCTAATTAAAAGTTAATGTGTAAGGGCTGTATTTATGATTTTGACGCTAACAACTGAGACCCAGTATTGTGATTTAGAAATAAACCTATTGCTTGTATTCGTAAAGTGCATAGGAAAAATGTTTAAATGAAAACTATTTAGGATTTATTGGTAAGATTTGCCTACCTGTTATCATTTTTATAAATCTGTTGCAGGGTTCGTAGACATGCTTTAGGATTAGTAAATCCATTTGGACAACATTTGCTGAAAATGTAAGGGGTTTGCATTACTTGACTCTTAAGGAAGTATATGTTTTAGTGAAATTCCTAAAAATGTTTTAGTGGTGGCAGTATTTATGGTGAGTTAATGAAAAGCAAACTCTGAGAAGGCAGATTTGCATCTCCCAATTTTATTAGGTAACTATTTTGTTTATTAATAAACTTGTTTCATAATGCAGCTTTATGTGTTGCTCAGCACCTAAAGAAAAATTAGTTCCTATGCTCTATGTTTAAGAAAGCCCTGTTTCACAGTAAATCAAACCACAAATCTGGTCAGACTTGAATCGTAGAGTGGTTTGCTATTTAGTTACTCAGCCTCTAGTGTTTTTGTTGTGCTCTTCATTTTTTGCAAACTGTGTTGCTTACCACAAGCTATGATTAAATGATTACAATTTATTTAATTGGGGAAATTATATAGGTAAATCAAAGATAAATTAATATATAGTTAATTTACCACTTGATACTGCATCACACTGCATGAGGTGGCACCACGTTCATTGGAACCAGAGTACAGAGGGCTTAAAAGTTCCTTGAAATGGCTGTGTTCTTCGGCTCGTTCATGTGAGCCGCCTTCTTAAAGAGCGAGCCATCATCCTAGAGCACCACTCTGATCTCAAACAAACAATACTTTCATTTTGACATTAAAAAAAATAATTCCTATAGTCTCAAATATTAACAGTTGCCATTCCTAACAGCTATATTGTAATAAAAAGACAACATGATAATGAATAGAGACTGTAAAATTATATGAGCACACCAAACCACGTATGTGTCTTAGAATCAAAGGCCTGGTACAACGTGCTGTTTAGTTTAGCAACTATTGCAAATACCATAAAAACATAGCTACATGAAAGAAAGTGGAGAGTATATCTTTGCTACCTGACTGGAAAGAACGTAGTAAATTTGAATATAAATGAACATAGCCTGCAGAAGAACCTGAGATAAATCACCAGAATTTTAGAATTTTGGTAATTTTCACACAGTCAAGTAAGAAATGCTTTAAGATTGAATGTCGGGCCTGCTCTCCCTGGCCGATTCAAATTTGAATACTATTTATCTTTTGTGAAACTGTGATCCTAAAGAAAGTACTTCTCAGCTAAGAAAATAGCACATAAAGAGAAACAACATGTTGGAATCATTGACTGAACACCTTTATATAATGCAGTTTGATTTTGGGGTAATTGCAGGGTGAGGTTAGGCCTTTAGAAAAATATCGTCTTGTCTAAAAGTGATGAAGAAAATGTGGACACGTAAAGATTCTGCTTTAACTGACATGAATGATATTCTTCTGAACTTGATGTTCCAGCCAGTGCAATCCTTGTGATTGACATATCTAAGGAAAATTTTAAGCTTTTTTCTTCCTTTTTTCTTGAGATAAACTGAACAAACCTGCAGCTGACAGGAGCCTCACATGAGATCGTAAAGAGACAAAGAGAATGAAACATTTCTTCTTATGCTGAAGTACCAAAACCGTAATGATATTGTATCATGGTTTCCAACGAAATATAAAAATACAAAAACTTGCTTGTACCTCAGTAGATATTTTGCATAACGTGGAGGACTGAATGCTGAGGATATGAGTTAATCAAAACTTTTCTGTCTTGTCTCTTTTCCTTTTTCCACACCAAGCTGGGAATCTTTCATTTTCATTCCCTTTGTCTCGCCGGAAAAAAATTCTGTCCACAGTAAAATCTCACAGGACAGGGAGAAATGAGTATTTGTTATATGGAACTTTTTCTAATTGGTTTCTAAGTAATAATTTTTTTTTTCCAGATAAAGCGTGTTACAGATATTCGTTCAAGTGCTTTTCTAAACCAGCCTATCTTAGAAACTATATGTTCTAAATGCTTCATTTATGTCACTGCATTTGACATAGAACATTATCCTAAATTAGTAAGTTATTTGCTCTTCCAAACAGCACTGCTAATTCAATCAAACCCACCAAAAAATAGCTAAATGTGAAAAAAGTTAAGTAAATAAAAGATTAAGTAGATTTTGTTAAAGTAGCCAATTTAAAAAAAAAAAGATTAAGAATGTCATTTACTTCAAACCTTTAAAACATCTTTCATTGGAAGGATTTTTATGTTTGAATGCTTTTTTAAAAACCAACAGAAATTACAGGTAATTTCTTTTCAGCATTTCCCATTATGCCTTTTTATATTTAACTGACAATACAATGTTGACATGATTGTTAATTACCCCGTTAAGAATATTGCTATATTTCTTTGAAAGACTGTTGTTCCACTGATTTCCTGTTGAAAATTGGATCACTCCTGTTTGTGTTGAGAGATTTGAAGGGATGTAACTCCATACAGAAATATTACTGCCGTCTGCTGTATTAGAAGTACACAAATTCGCAAAACACGGCCACAGCAGGAAAGAGGGGAACAAGAGTGTGATATTATTTATTTCTCGATTATGAACTTTGCATCTACTACTAAACATTAATGCCAAACCCCATAAAAATGCATCTATCTTTGCAGAGTATATCCAAAACAAGATAGTTCGTGACCTGCACTACACAAATTACCTGTTAGAGCACCTTCTCATCACACTTGTGAAAAGATACAGAATGGGTAGCAATGTGATGATATCATAATATCCATTTTTATAGTATGGACCATGTTTTTGTGGATGCTGCCACATCAAATATGACAGTATCACTCTATAACATTTGATTACAATTTACTTCAGCTTATTTTTTCCAAATAACAATATGTGGTTAACAGAGAAGATGAATTTTTAATGAAACAATTCCATCTGAAATCATGTTTCTGTTTATCTGGCACATTTTTTTATTTAATCTGTGGGCAAGGACAAGGATACTGTATAGCCATTTGCTTTTCTTAGTGAAACAAAAGTAAACAAAAAATATATCTTAAGAACTTGGGTACAATCAATGTCTGAATCTACAGCAAGTGCTTTTATCTCATCATACTGTTGGAGTTGTTATATCATCAGTCTTTCATGGACTAGCTGTCAGAGAAGAGATTCAGCGTCCTTTTTAAAAGCAAAACTCTACCCATAGCTGGAACATGTAATTTTTCCCCTCTTTGTGCCTTCTGCCGTCACTGGTTTTTCAGACCACATTGCAGGAGAGCGAAGGACTTTTTAAAAGGTGCTTGGCTGATGTACTTCAGCCCGCCTAAGTGTACTGCTGGAAGAGACGTATCCTGTGGGTTGGAAGGCCTTGGCTTTTCACTTACTCAGCAGTCGTACACTGACAAAGAGAAATTACTTTCTTGCTTGCTAGAGAAAACGGGTTTCGAGCATTGGCAAAAGCACCCAAATTCTGACAGGCTTCAGGCAGTTGTGTTGTAATTATGTAACAGAAGACAGTAGCTGCACAGGCACATTTTTGAGAACTGAGCTCTAGTTCCAAAATAAAGAGCTATCAATCTGTCCCCCGTTTAATATCTTATGCATTCCGCCTGTCCAGAAACAGATGATATGTTAGTGTTAACAATCTACTTTTCATCTTCCATTTATATGCACAATAAATTGCTGGTAGGTTTTCCTGGTGGACTTTTAAGAGCAGAAGAGATCAATACTTCCAAATATATACAAAGTTTTTTAAATGGCAAGCCCTTAGAAAATATTAGAGTGCATAAAGTTGTTCCCCAATATATTTACTAGTAGTGAAGTGATGCTATTTATGGGCATTTCTCTCCGTAACTCTGACTGTCCCAGGTCTCTGGGGGAAAGTGAAGCTGAAGTCTAGGAGTGCTTTCTCTTCAGGACTTGAACATGGTAATTTTGTTTTGTTTTATCTTGATGGAGCTGTGCTGACTGCAGGATTCGAGTCTGGAGCACAGGCCTAATATCCCCAAATGGCCAGAGCTAAGACGCTGAACTTAAGCGAGCTTGCATATGGTACCTAAGCTATTTTAATAAATTTCTAAAGTTGAAAGGCATATGATGCTTTCTGTATAGTGACAGGTAGCGCATATCCAATTGCTTTACCACAACTAACCACTGATTCTGGTTGGCATACTATTAGACTGTGGTTGCTGGCTATTTGAAGAGATCAGCCATCCCAGATGCACTATTTACACAAAAACCTTGTGAAAACCCATATGAATTGCAGTAAGAGCAAATCTGGAAGCTTTGATTATTTTTGCTTATTATTGCATTTTTATTAAGATTATTGTATATTTTGCCCATGAGTGAGTTCTGACTTCGCTCTTAATGATTCTTGTAGTCACTGAGGTGCTTCAAAATTGGATTAGAAACCAAAGCAAGGAAGTGAGAATCTTGGTGAGGAACACAAAAATGGAAACATGTGGCTTTGCTCAGTGTATTCCATTTTAAGACTTTTTTTTCTGCTTATAGTTCAGGCTATGTACTTTTACTCTGTTCTAGCATTCGGAGAGTACAAAAAGAAGCAGAAATGATAACAAGGAATTCACCATGTTCTTCCACTAAATTGAGAATTCAGTTGTCTTGCTTCTGTGGAGATACTATTTGATAAATCTAGTAGGCATGCAATTGGGTAGGTATTGGTGTTTTGCTATTTTTCAGAACCTGTCAAGAATCATTTTTTTAAAGGCCCATAGTGTCTCTCTTCATATTCTTTAATTTTCAGTATGAAAGCAGTATGAATCTATTTGCTGCTTGTGCTTTCTCAGGTACTGTTAAGACTTACCTGTAAGTTTGAGATAATTATGAGCATAAATGAAATAAAAAACTTGCTTACATTCAGTGGAGAATGTATACATGCTTAGTATGTTGCTTAGGAAAGCTGTGACATGCTGCTGCAGTATGATTCATTTCATTAAAAACCTTCAAGTTTTGTAGATTTCAGCTTGAATTTGTTCACTGATGTAGATCATCAAAATAGAGCTGGTCTTCTGAGAATGTTGTAGGAACAACAAAAAACACCTCTTTGCCTTAAAATACACCCTTTACTTGACACAACTTTCCAGTGTCTCATTTAAAGCTCTATATATCATTATGACTTTTATTGTTCTTAAAGAAAAAGGAATTTTAGTGAAATGTCTTCGAGCTTTAGTCCTTTTGGAAAGCAAGGACATAATTGACCAAAACAATTGGTGCAGTCCTCGCTGCTGTAAAGCATTAGTCTGTAATCGTTGACAGTGATCATTTGCAGGATACGCTGCCTGTCCAGACTGGAAAAGGCAATTCACTATTACACAGGAATTAGGCAGAAATCAGTATATTTATTACATGAGCCTAAGAGAAGTGTCCAGATTCAATTCATGTTTGAGGAGTCTAGCAACGTGGCACTTCAGGTATTACAACCTGGTGGTACTGTCTGTCGTCTTAATTTGCTTATCTACAGCATCTCATACTGACTATATATGTTCTAGGACACTGCAAAGTGTCTTGCACATAAGTAGGGCTCCTTGGTTGTGCTTAAGGCTGCTTTATAAGCAGAACACTTTTGTAATCAAGAAGCTGCTAACAAGGAGTTTCCATATCCTTACTCTCATTTATTTATTTTCATATTGACTTATGTGATCTGTTGAAGTTGTGTAAATGGCTTTTAAGCAGAGGATTGAAATATATAATACCTTGCATAATCATGTGTTTCTTTTCATTACATTACTTGGAAGTTATATTCCAGACACTCCAATACATAACAGCAATTCAGTTAGTAGTCTCACCTTAATTTTTAAAGAGCAATTTAAAAGGGACATACACATAGAGAATGCTCCTCCAGAGTATCTCTATTACGTGAGATTATTTTAATTTCATTTGTATGTTTACAGCTTGAGGTGTAAGTTTACTTTTGCATTTAGTTTTTATTTGGAACATGTCTGTCCATAGTCCTTTTCATGTATTTCATGCATTTCTATTAGAGGCTGTTGGCAGAGTATTAACCTGAGGAGCACTCTATAGAACTCAGCTTTTCCTCCATCAGAACACAGGTCTTGTGTGTCACTCATACGAGGCATAGAAGAAACACGGAAGCAGTCGTGAAAAACTGGAAAGTAAACAGGAAGAAATATAGTAATTTGATTTACAGGTTAACAGTTGTCATTTTCATGAGAAGGCAAAGAAAACAGTGCAATTCCAAAGGTCGTAAGAGTTGAAGACAGTACTTTTTAAAAAATTTCTGTTCTCATCTTGGACAATTCCTTAAATTTTGCATAGAAACTATAGAAAACACATCCTTGATATTAGGCTAAGTTTTTCTACCAACTTTTGAGTTTTGTTTGAACACATGAAGCAATTCAAGCTGTTTGGAGAGAAGGTAACCAACGTTTAATACTGACAGAAGAAAATACTTTTTCTACCCTGACTTTGAGTCCTCTTTAATTCATTGGAATCTTTCTTTGTTAGAGAAGTAAAATTAGCGACCGTTTATTCTCTGCAATCTTTGCTGGAGTTTTTCCAAACTACTTGAACTTAAGCTAAGCAACTCATTAGTAAAGTCCTACATGCCCAGACTTTTCATTTTTGGGGTGTATGATTTGCCTGTATTTTTCCGAAGAACAGAATAAAGCAAAGCATTGGGAAGTATATACTGTGGTAAAATTCTGCAGTCTCCTTTGATCCCTAACTGTGGGGTTTTTTGGACCATTTTTACCGTATTTTCCACAGCTATAGTGGACTTTCAAGCTTCCATTCTTACACAACTAGTTGGATCTTAAAAATGATTAAACTGTGACTTTGAGAATGAAAAACTAATAACTTTAAAATTACTGTCTTTTCCAATAATCTTAGCTTTCATAGTGTCTCAGAAGGCAGCAGAACTAGAAATCTGCTTTTAGAGATCACGTAGGAAATACTTAAGATGATCTTGAGTCACGTGTTTTTAATAGAAACATTTTTAACGTTAAGAGAAGCTCCTACTCGCTTTCTCTCAGTTTGCCTGTTTTCATCCACCAAGACTGAGTTGCGTTGCTTTTTTTTCAAGGCTTAGTGGTTTTAATTCAAAGAAAATATGAGGAGAAAAACACAAAACACATCCTTTACACTGCTAAACAGCAACAGTAATATCCTTATATTGTTTATAAAAAGTATTGAACTGCCTAATCCAAAGCTCATTGAAACTGAATGCAGATTGATAGTAATAGTATATAATTAGGCTTCGCTGACTTTTTTTCTTTAACCCCTGTGGGGTAGTAAGATCACTTTTCCAGAGATGCAGATTGTGAGCGAAGGGATGACAATATCAGAGCTGAGGTAAGAGTTAAGGTTGCCTGGCGTCCACTCACATCTTTGAGCCAGTAGTTGCTTTTGAAAGATTTTTCCAAAGCTCAAGTTCCACTTTCAGAAGTGACTGGTGGTACTGGCAGATAAGTGGTGTGGGATCTTGCTGGCTTGCTGACTCTATCCCTTTTCATTACCAGCTTTCTTTAGTACCTGTCATCTAACCTGGGGTGGGGAAACATGTACTCCAGTTAACATCTCCAACGACCTAAGTAGATTCCTCTTAGCAGACTAAAAGCTAAAATTAATTCTGGAATTTTTTTCCTTTGTATTTTAAAGTCAGGTTTCAGTCACACTGTCTTTTGATCAGTAAGACACAAGAGATGAAGCTTCATGTTAAGAGTTCTGCTGTAAATGACTACACACAGTTCTTTCTATTTGCATCGTTAGATGTACTTAGTGACATAACATGCTGCTGACTATCTTTCCCCTCAAATGTGAAATCAGAATGGAGATGAAATATCATTGATGAGATACTATGAATCATTGTGATAACAAATGCTAATTGAAATTAGATTTCAGGGCACATGAATTACCTCTACTTGTTAGCTTAAGATCTTAAGACCTTAAAGAACTTTGAGGTCATTTAGTCCATTCCTGCTGGTACAGTACACTTCCTTCCTTTCTTCCTAGGTGGTATTTAACTATCGAAGAGAAATGTCTTTTGCCACTTTACTTGATAAACTCTTCCACAATCCAGAATGACTACTCACTATTTTTTTTCCTTCTCTTATTTAACAAAAATAGCTTTTCCTTAATTACATTACTTTACTTTTGGTTGTTTCTTTTAATTTTTACTTGGAAATTTGAATTTTCTGTAACTACTGTGTTCTTAATTTCTTTGGTAAAAGAATCCTTTATTTTGAGATCAAAGAATTCTGATATACATTAGCACTTTAATTATAAACTACAGAGTGATAGCTGAATGAATAGGGCGAAGGCTCTTTTAGACTAGCAGGGCTGACATTTAAAAAGGCTTTTTTCATGACTTGCAGCATAGCCTATTCCTTTTTTTTGTTAAATATGGCTATTATTGTAATTGAAGATTAATAATCACTAATAGCTACCAGTCTCTTTTAATGTAATATTCTGCACAAATAAAACCCTCTGCTTAGATGATACTAGTCTCCTTCTTCACCCCTTCTTTTGCAAATGTCAGTTTTCACTTGAGCAGAATAAGCAGAAAAGGCAATAAACTTGACTGAAGACGTATAGTTTAAACCTCTATTTCAGGGACATGTGGGTTTTGTGCAGGGGAATGCTGGAGGACTGGAGGTAAAATAAATATTACCAAAATCAGCATAATATAGTATCTAATGTCTGCTGTTGTCAGTATGGAAGTTTTAATCATTTGGGAATGGGCAGACATGGAGATGCCTACATGCTATCTCTTGGGGCAACCCTCCCGATGGTGGACTGTGACCACTGGGCAGAACGCAGTTTGCAGCTCCTAGAAACCACAAGATTTACAGTGTCATTTACGTTTTTCTTGTTTTAAATATTTTAAGAGGTCAGTATTCATAATGAGGAATGGAGTTTAGAAGGTGTTAAAAAACTTACAGTTTGTTACTTGCACCTATTGTTTTTGGCTACTGAGTGAATTCTAAAATCTGTCTTTTTCATTGGGTCCATATGAAAACTGTTTTTTTTAATGCTATTTTTTTTAAATCCAGTATCAAGTGTGCATTCTGATGATTCCTCACCCCAGAAGTGCCCCATATCCTTGTTATTGGTTGAGACTGGGATGAATCACAGAATCATTAAGGTTGGAAAAGGCCTCTAAGATCATCAAATCCAAAATATTGTTAATTAGGATTCAGAAGCTGTTACGGCATTATGGTATACCGAAGAGATCAGAACAGTTTCTGTAGGGCTTTTTAGTTCTTTTGAATATACAAACAAAAAACTTTAAAATGTGTTTTGTATGTTTGACATACAATGTAGACACAGTGAAAAATGTTCTAGAAATTTCACTCTGATATCAAAACTCTCTTGAAGATTACTGACATTTAGTTTAAAGCTATTCAGAGTACATCAAATGCCTATACACATTGCCTTTCTACTGCGGGGGGGGCA
Organism: Phaethon aethereus; assembly: GCF_964289735.1. Lineage (NCBI taxonomy): Eukaryota > Metazoa > Chordata > Aves > Phaethontiformes > Phaethontidae > Phaethon > Phaethon aethereus. Next base: position 21,608,146 of record NC_138585.1, on the reverse strand, counting down.
GAGGAGAAAAGTCTGAGAGTCTACAAAGTCTTAGTTTATTTTTAGGTCTGAAAATACAATTTTATCTGTAACTGCATCTGTCTTCAATTTTAACATAGAGAATTTTGAGATTAATTTTTCTCTGATCTATGTATGCAAGTGCACTTACGTGAATGCATATATCACTTTGGATGTATCAGCACTCCCACTAATTTGTTCACTATGTATCAATGCCATATTCTGCAGTATTTTTTCAGTTTGGGGGACAATTTATTTGGAATTTTATGTAGTATGGGGAAATTATGCTGAGTACACACTGATCATGGTATGCTGAAGGACATTAAGTATTTTCCTCTGATACATTTTCATTCTATAGTATTTCTAAAAATCCATCGTTTTCTCCCTGGCCTCGTGATCAAACCACTTGTTTGCATTGTAATCTTCTCTTGTCTTGACATGTTTGCCTTGCAGGCCTTTTTCCTCCCTACAGTCCATCTATATTGTTGTTGCCAAAATGATCTTCCTTAGCTGTTCTTTTAATTTTGCCTTCTCCTCTTTCAGAAATTCCCCGAGCTCCTGTTGATGTTTTGCCTGTTGATATTTTGGAGCAAATTCCAACTTATTTTTCATTCTAAATCTTTCGCCTTTTTCAAACCCCATCTCTTCCACTCTCTAGTCTCTTCAAGAATGTCCCTTTCATCATCTTCTTTCAGTATAGTCATCGGATCTCCATCTTTGTTGTCCTTATATTTGGAATACTCAGGCAAAACTTGTATCCTTGTCTATTTGCCCATATTAAAATCTCTTACGATGAACTCATTTGTTCCAGAAAGTTAATCTAAAACTGGAGACAAACAGGCATTCAGCTAAGCCAAAACAAAAGGAATCAATAGCAAGACCAGAAGCTAACAAAAATATGATGCTTACTGACAAGGTGAGTCCTGGCGTTTGAGTTGTTCTTACAACAAGGCTTGTCAGATAGTCTAAACCTGTGCCTTTTGTATGCCATACCCCCGCTTCTTTGTTTGATTGTATCAGATAAGCTTAAGATAGGCAGCAAGCCTTTTAGAGTAGATGTCCTTTTTCTGAGACATGTAATGCATTTTTGGTGCTTAGACACTAATGATGATTACAAATAATAAGATATTTAAAACAGGTAGTACCTGGAGCAACCATAGTGCCGTACTGGAAGTGAAAATGGATTTTTTTTTTTCTTAACAGTATCTGCTGTCGTTAGAGCAAGTAGTAGCATTTCCTGCAGTGCTGTAAGACTATATGCTTTTAAAATGTGCTTCTCTGTTTAATCTTTGTTGTTGCCATTATATCATGCTGCCTATACCATTTTAATACAGAGCCCCCATAAAGATAGGGTGCAGTGGAATGAAATGGCTGTCATAATTTGACTATCTTAGTAACAGGTGTATTATTACAGCCCCAGATGTGGTAATAAGTCCCAATTCTACCTTCAGATAGATTGAGTTTTATTGCCAGGGTTCCTTTGGAATTTTGACGGCCATTCTATAGCACAGGACATTCTTCTGAGTTTTCTTTCTCTGTTTATATAAATATTCTGGGATGAGAAACATTATTTGTTAGGTCTTTATTCATTGTTGTTCAGGGACAAGTTTGAAATGTGAGGGAGTTTGTTTCTCAGGTGAATTGGTAGCCTCCAGAGCATGCCAGCTAATTATAAAATACTTCAGTAGGTTCATCTCAATCTGACCTGAGATCCCCTAAGGCTCAAAGAGTTTGTCAGACTTGGCATTTTCCCAGAGCCTGAGGGGACGTTGCTCGGTCCCAAACATATTCATCTTTAATTAATGTTTTCATTTTAAAATAAAACAACCAATCTTCTCCCACCTTTATTTTTTAAATTATACTATTTAATTACAGGAGGAGCTATGAGATCTCCTTTTGAGATTTAAATTTCAAATTATTAATGTAAGTCAACTGATTACTTCTTATTCTATGTATCTTGCACAGTATACATTGAATATGCCGCTCTGAAAAATACTGTAAAAAATTCACAGAAATTGCACCTTTGAATGATGATACCAGTAAGAACCTTAAATACCTTTCTGGCTTGGTAACTATCATGCGAGTACATCCAAGAGCAGAATGTAAGCCTAACTGAAGTGATTGCTTAACAAGGAAATTGAGCCTCTTTCTGGGTACTGCAGTATATCCTGGTGTCTGAGGGTAGCCTCAGTACATTATCCATCCGATTCTCCCCTGAAGTAGAACCTGTCTGTTAATATTTATGGGTCTTTTCTTTGAGCTGTATGCTACAGAACTATGTATTTTCAGCTTCCCTTGGATCCTCAGCACTGTGGGTCACTAGTGTCTCTCCCTCAGGGCTAGTCTGTCATGTGTAATGAACTGCCAGTGCTCCAGTCCTCACTGATTAGGGTGACCTAAGTAGACAAATCTGAGTACCTTTGCATCAAGAGGTGGCAGGATAGAAAAGAACAATATTTTCTCTCTATAACCATTAAACATCTTAGCTCTCCTGAGTTTGAGAGGATGGGGAGACTTTAATATGTAATGTTCTCATGAATCTTTTCATAATGCTTATGCTGTTGAGTCTATGCTGAATTGACTGTCCAAGTTGTCCAAGTTTCTCAAGGAACCATTGCCTCAACCCCTCATTGATGCTTATCTTCAGGTTCTTCAACTCCTCTTTCTTCCATCCATTGTCCCTGGTTGTCCTCAAATCCTTTCTGTCTTTCTCTAAGGACTGACTGCTGCCTGTTGTACATTCTTCTGTCAGTATGGGCACTTATAAGACCTCATAACTGCACATAAAATTCAGGCAAAACAGAGTGCAGTTTAAAGCTCCTGTTACAGTATTTCCTCATACTCTTCTCACAAATCTCCATAGTCAGGTCTGACTCATTTTGAAGGTCATGCTATGCAATGAGTTTTTAAGGATGGTGGCATAGTAACGCATCTCAGTGTCCTGATATCATGATTGTTAACATTGAAAAAGTACATAAATGAAATGGGGATAGATGAGAAAAAATAGAAAAAACAGTATTGTCAGAATAATGGAAGAAAAAGAATAATGAACATCAAGGAGAATGACTGTTAGGTACTGAAGCAGATTATATGCATTATTTTAATTAAGAGTGCCTAATAGTACATATGGTTTCCTTTGAATAATAATTGCATGCTGATGAAGTGTGATTAGAGACTTTTTTTTAGGAGTTCAATTAAATCAAATCCATTTCTGTAAAAGGGGAGTGATTAAAAAGATGATATCAAGGTCTAAACTGAAAGCTGTGGTTGAAGCTTCCTATTGCAGATTTCTTTATTATGGCACTCCTCTGATGACTATTATCTAGTTTTTAACAATGGCACAAGTTTCAGACTGAGTCCTGCAGATTCAGCAGAAGAACTGGCTTTGCAGCTCAAATAGAAACTTAGCAAGTACTTGGATGTCCTTGAATGTTTGATCCTGGGTTTGGTCCCAATTCGGGAAGATTCTTGGTTCATGCATGTATCTTGAAGCATATGAGAAGATACTTATATTAATTAGGACTGTAAGACAACATACTGTTTGCTAGGCTGATCTATATTTCTATAGAGTGCTTGTGAACCTGGGTGATTAAATGCAGACTTGCACTGCTGCTTTTTTTTTCTGTTAGTCATTACTGTCTGACTTGTAAGGCTCATAGACCAGCAGGACCCAGCCAACTCTGGCAACTGTTAACAAAATTATCAATTATCTTGCTGAGTCCTGTCATCTTGCACTTTGATTATCCTGTATCGTGAGTGAGGAGGTCTGGTTGTGCTAACATCCTGATTGGAGTCTTAAACACATACATAAGTCAGGGAAAGGTATTGATATTCATTAACTGGTAGCAAACAGAATGAAGGCCTTTAGTAGCATGGGAGAGTGTGATGTCCAGGCTGTTAATCACACCATCCTGTGCTTTTATACCACTACAGTGATCTATCTTGTCTGTTATTCTGAGATGACCTTGACTTTCTTTACTTTAAATTTTCTTTTATGGCTTAAACCAGACAAAATAGTTAACATTTCTTGTCCGACACTGTGTGCACTGTTAGCTAGCTACATGTTTTAGCCTTCAAATGTCTGTATTACATATGCAAATAAAGAAAAAAAAAAAAGCTATGTAGTTTTGGTTTAACATAGTAAAGATCTGTCCAGAGTGCAATTTCTGTACACGGTCATTGTCATTAGAGATCTTTGTGTCCGATATGTGGAAATAAATTTTGCTTCGTATCTTATTATATACTTCTCTTTCTACCACAACAGTAGCTAAGCCTGTTTTCTCAGGACTGGCTGTAACCAGCTTCAGGCAGTTAACATTGCTTCTTTAAAAAGGATCTAGCACTAGTTGCCACCTCTTCCTGCTATACCTGAAGAGGATCAGAGAAGGAAAGCATTTAAAAGGTCACTTTCTGTGCAGTGAGGGCATCTTTCTTTCCGGGAGTGCTATATGCAAAATCATTCAGCTTTAAAGCTGTATTTGTCACTCGCAAAGCCTGCAGCTGGTAACCAGAGCAACCTGGCTTTAAAGTTGGACATAAAAAAAGAATTAACACTGGAATGAAATTTTAAAATTCTCTTTAAGAAATATAGCATGAGGGTTTGTAATGATATAAAGATTTGTATTGTCACGGTGCGACCTCTTGACTCAGAGCTCATGAAGTGCAGAAGAGCAAGCTGTTATATCCTTTTGCATGCTTATAACTATGCACACTAGGTAAAAGTCTAAGTGACTAACTGTTTAACAAGAGGCTTGAATCTAGTGGCGCTTCTACAAGTTAATTCAGCACTTTCTTTGCACCTAGGTACCACTAGAATTTGACAGACATAAATATGAAATGCATGATTAGAAACTCTTCTCAAGATTATTGCTACTTACCTGCATACTTCAGAGACAGGCACTTTCTCTTTGGGGGGGGGGGGGGGGAGGATAAAGCACTTGAGAAACTCTCTCTTTCTAGCTACACTTCCACACTGCTAAACTGCCCACATAAGGAACCGTGCTTTACAGTTAACTTCACGGCTTCCTGTGTAAGCATTAACCCTGTGTACTCTGCACAGACATAAAGTTGCTCTGCTTCAGTTCCAAACAAACCAGGTTGAGTACAAGTTCATTTATGCAGTGAGCAGCCTAACTCAATAAAGCTGTTATCTTGGAAGTTGAGTTAATAATCCCTGTTCTCTGCCACTGTGATAACAAGAGCATGAGAACTGCCCCAATGGGCCAGACTTCATCCCGGTTCTCAGGCTCTGAGCATAGCTACTGATGAATACCTCAGAAGTGTATTTCTCCTGTGACCACAGTTGAACTTTGAATGTGGAGCATCATTTTTAGTAGTCAGCAGTGCACTGCCCTGCATAAGTCTCTCTAGTCCCATCTGAAACCTGTTTGTGCTCTTGGTGTCAGGCATGTCCCAATGACAGTGAGCTCCAGAGCACAGTGATGTCTCATAGGACACAAGGCACCTCTGCCCACTTTGTGCTGGGTGAAGAGAGGAGGATTGCTCTCTGCTGCTGTGTGAGGAGCAGCATGATGACCCCTTGATGTCCTCACTCATATCCTTCCCTTAATATTTGTAAGACCTCATACTTTCCTTGGTCAGGAACAGACATCCGTTGTGAAGTACTATGCCCTAGTTCACCTGCTGTAGCCACAAACTCATCGTACTCTTTTCTCAGAGCGCCTTCTACTGACCTAAAATACAGTATGTCGAACTGAACGTGAGATACCCCAAATATCAATTGACCTGTAGTGTAAATACATGCCCTGGTGCCAAGGTAGATTTCAGTAAAAACAAGAACGCATATGGTACTACTGAATTTTTGAGGAGTTCTGAATTTTCAAAAGTGTACAGCTTTAGTGCGAAGAAAACATGTTTGTGACCAGATTTCTATTTCTTTGTCTAATTAAGGGAATGTGGTTCTTCAGAAAAATAGAGGGTCAAAGATTTGGTTATTTTCTCATGTTCCTGCCTCTGACTTTTCTTGTATGAGCCAGTTAATTTTTTGGGGGTGTGATGAATATAAGAAAAACAACTGTGTAGACTGATTATGCAGGAAATTTTTCTACAGTAAATTGAGAACCCACTATTAAAAATGCTCATTAATTTATCATGAGTCTCACAATTACTGCCATTTGTCCAGTAATACTGGGTGCTGAAATTATTATTTCAGTTATTGCCAGAGAATCACAGATCTCATTTAAATAGACTCAATTTCTCATGCTTAATTAAAAAAATTTGATAACATGAAGGAAGTTGGGGGGTGGAGGGAAACCAGCAGAAAGCAAGTTCAGGAAATTTGCCTGTATTATCAAAAATATTTCTTTAAATTTGCAGGGTGGAGAGGTTGGGGAAGTTTGATTATTTTAACGTTTGAGACTGATAATGTTGTGGTTCTGAGAAGGAATCTTAACATATGCAGAGATTTATTTCTTATTTACATGGGCATGGACACTGAAACCATTGTTTATGTTTGAGTTAATGTCAAAAGATCTCAGCAGGTCACCCTGCTAGTCGGTACGTGTGGAAAGAGAGACCCCTTGATGCAAGGAGATGAACACCTGAGATTAGACAGTGCAACAGCCAGCCACAAAAGTTAAACCTTTTCATTCACCTTTACAAGAAAAAAGAGAAGAAAGAGTGTTGTTATTTTCAACACACTGTTATTGATCACCCTAAACAGCGCAGTATCTTTCCATGCTCTTTCCTCATCTGGGTACCCCATGGATAACGTGTAAAGGGAGAGGTGCAAGGTCACTAGGCCAAACGTGACTTGAAAAAAATAATGCCTGATGTCAAAGGAAGTTGAGGCTCAGGGTTCAAACAAGTTGCTCAGTGTCACACAGAGATGAATTACAAAGATTGTTTGAGTCTGTAGTACAGAGTCTTATATACAGAGGTCTGTTGAGTCTGTAGTCGGGAATCTATACAGGTCTATTACACTACCTTGTTACATTAGCTGATTTCTACTATGAGTTGTCATGTTTTCAGTAGATTAGCTGCAATGCATGTGCTGGTTTTATCTAAAAGGGCACATGTATCAGTAGTGTAACATGTTGTTAATATTCATTGAATAAAATTACATAATGAGAACTTGAAAATTATAGGATGCAGAAAAAAAGAAAAAGTATGTTGCAGAGATATGCAGCTTGAAATATCACAGAATCACTAAGGATGGAAAGGACCTTCAAGATCATCAAGTCCAACCATTAATCCAGTGCCACCGTGTCCCCTAAACCATGTCCTGAAGTGCCACATCCACACGTTTTTTGAACACTTCCAGAGATGGTGACTCCACCACCTCCCTGGGCAGCCTGTTCCAATGCCTGACCACTCTCTCAGTGAAGAAATTTTTCCTAATATCCAATTTAAACCTCCGCTGGCGCAACTTGAGGCCATTTCCTCTCGTCCTATCACTAGTTACTTGGGAGAAGAGACCAACACCCTCGTCGCCACAACCCCCTTTCAGGTAGTTGTAGAGAGCGATAAGGTCTCCCCTCAGCCTCCTCTTCTCCAGACTAAACAACCCCAGTTCCCTCAGCCGCTCCTCATAAGACTTGTGCTCCAGACCCCTCACCAGCTTCGTTGCCCTTCTCTGGACACGCTCCAGCACCTCAGCATCCTTCTTGGAGTGAGGGGCCCAAAACTGAACACAGGATTCAAGGCGCGGCCTCACCAGTGCCGAGTACAGGGGCACAATCACTTCCCTACTCCTGCTGGCCACACTATTCCTGATACAGGCCAGGACGCTGTTGGCCTTCCTGGCCACCTGGGCACACTGCCGGCTCATGTTCAGCCGGTTGTCAACCAGCACCCCCAGGTCCTTTTCTGCCGGGCAGCTCTCCAGCCACTCCTCCCCAAGCCTGTAGCGTTGCATGGGGTTGTTGTGGCCAAAGTGCAGGACCCAGCACTTGGCCTTATTAAACCTCATACAGTTGGCCTCTGCCCATTGATTCAGCCTGTCCAGATCCCTCTGCAGAACCCTCCTACCCTCCAGCAGATCAACACTCCCACCCAACTTGGTGTCGTCTGCAAACTTACTGAGGGAAATAAAAAGGAATTGCCACTGCACAATTCAGGTTTCAAGTAGCTGTGACTAATTCATTCCAGCAGGTAAAACTGGAGTACAGCGCTACTGAAGAGCAGTGTTCACAAAAGGGTAAACATAGCAGTTTAAACGTAAACAGAGATCTGAGATGTCTGCTTAGATTTTAGCGCTCTTAACATAACTAAAAATGTCCTAAAGGCTCAACACCCTCACCCACTGAGGTTTTCATAGCGCACAGGCTAGATACAGCACACAGTTCCAAATTTCACTAGACAAAAAAAAAAACAACAACAAACCAAGACTGGCATGTGAACTTCTGTAGTAAAGAAACTGCCTGCACACTATCTGCTGATGTTTATTCTAACAGACTGATCTCTATCGTGCATAATAGTTTCATATCTTCATATCCACTAAATATGTTTTCATTTTATTTCTCTTACAAGTTTCTCATCATATGACAGAATGGAAGGTGGGTTGCCATGCCTGCATTGTCTGTAAAACCAGATAACATTTAAGACGTGTCCCTGCAAGACATGATCAATAACAGCAGGCCCCAAAAGCAAAAATGAATCTGTGTAAAAAAGGCTGAGCAGAGCCTTTCACATTTTTGTATCCTGGATTTTCAGTATTCACATTTTTTTTTTTAAGTTTGCATGCCAATAGATGTGCTTTGAGTTGTTAGTAGGAAGCTTGGATATTTGAGGAAGCAAGTTGCCTTGAAAACTGAGTTTAACTCTCTGAAAAACCAAGTGTTACATACTCACCAAAAAAAATATTCCTGTGATGAACCCCTCCCCAACTCCATTTTAGTTTCCTTATTTCCATTGTAAAACATGTACAAGGATAAAGGATAATTATAATTTACATAGATGAACATACTGTGTGTATTTAATCTGGTTATTATTTTATTGTCACAATCTTTTTGAGAGTGGTGCGGACCTACCTGATGTCCCCAAGAGCTGACATTTATAGTGAAATTAGGTTCATAATTGGATAGAATTGCAGACATAGTTCCTAAATGAGTAGGTTATAACGCTTTGAAAGAGAGAGGAACCTATGTCTTCTTTTAGGAAGTGTCATGTGGTACTGAATCATCTTTAACACCAGCATTTTTGGAAGTTGTGGGGTTTTTTAGCTTTTGGGATCTGCACAGCGTCTGAGAGATAAAGGCAGGGACAGTAGTTACTTCCTTCCTACAAAGATGTTTACACTGTAAGGTAAAAGACCTTGGAAAAATATTACCTTGATATAAACTTATTTTGAATATTCAGATTTATTTTGCAATGTACAGTATAATTTTACAATTATTGTTATGTTTTATATTAATATTTACCTCTAAAGCAATTGGAAGTTCATTAAATACGTTTTTGTTTACTGAAGAATACCTTTTCCAAAGCCAAGTGCATTGGAAATGTTATTCATTTTTTTTTTTCATTTTAAATTGCATAAGAAAAGCATTTCAGAATCAATTAGCATTTGGACTGTAATTTTTTTCTTTAGACTTGATAATTGTGCAAATGTTACAGCAGTTATTGTGTATATTGTGTGTGTATTATTATGTATAAATGTTATTTGAGAAGTTGTCATTAGTGTTATAACCAGTTCAGTATGGAAATAGAATCAATTATGCTGTTTAGCATTTCACTTTATGAGAAAATTGTTGTCTTTACTGTTTGCTAAGTTATTCTTGAATTTAATAGTTCAATAATCAGTCTGAACCATTTTTCAATAGGGAAAGGGAGGCAGAAGCTTGTCTTTGTTTTCCATGTATATTCAGTGTTGTACTCAGGGGAATGCTATATCCAAAAATAAGACTATAAATAAGAAATCAGTAGCCTTTTCTGTCTTGCTGCATTATGTGGGTTTGATATATGCTTCTGCAGCATTATTACTTACTCTGTTCAAATCAATGCCTTAAGCTTTCCTTTATGTGATTGATTTCTTCCATTAGCCTATGAAGTACGTGATTTAATAAACACCGCTGTTACCTGTTTACTAACACACAAATATCTGCAGCATTACATACAGAGATACTATAAGTTTCCAAAATGCTTCAGTCAGTCATAAGATTTTGATGGTATAACTTTATTTGAGTAGGAAAGAGAAAACAACTTTAGTCTTACGTAGTCAAAAGCAAAATAAACTTGCTTGGAAGAAATGGAAATAAGGCAAGAACTTACAAAAATTAAGCCAGAGTCTGTAGGAGATAATGATAAAAAAGAAAGATGCTTACTAAGGTATTCTCCTCTTTAATGCCACTTTCATGCCTCAGAAAAGAAGCATTTTTTCCATACTTTGTGTTCTTAAAACACTGCGGTAACAGATTGAAAAGCATCAGTAGCACTGTATAACTATTCATGTCCCTCCCTAAAATATACCTATGAGTATGTATCTTGCATTACCATGTAGGTTTTTGTAGAAATGGGGTGTCAAGAAAGAATTCAAATGTTTCGTGTGATATGGTACTATTTAGAATTCAATGGGTTTGGGCTCCATATAGAATGAATCCTCTTTAACAGGATGTTATTTCATTGCCACAGTTCCTTCTTCATAGCAACTTACAAGTTGTTAATATTTTGGGCAGCTATATCTTGAAAGAGTTCTGTGCAGGACAAGGAAGGGATTTGCATGGCATTTCGACATTCAGAATGAGATTTTTATGTTGCTTATGTATGGATTATATAAACCCGGTTTAGATACAGTTTTGTACAAATTTTTGTTTGCTGTAATAATTTTAATTTTTGTATTTCCTCAACACCTCTCTGATATTCCTAAGACCAATGTTTTCTAATGCTTTTCAATGTAGAGACTTTTGTGTATAATCACTGATAGAAAAAGTAATGGCCTTCAAGCATTAATGGCCCATGCAGCTGGGAAGTTTGGAGAAAAGTTTCATGAGAGGTTACTGTGTTTTAACTGATATTTTAACACAGATGTCCAAACACAGTATTTTTTTATGTACCTTTGTGGTGAGGTTGGCCCTGGCTGGATGCCAGGTGCCCACCAAAGCTGCTCTGTCTCTCCCCTCCTCAGCTGGACAGGGGAGAGAAAATAGAACAAAAGGCTCGTGGGTCGAGATAAGGACGGAGAGATCACTCAGCAATTACTGTCACTGGCAAAACAGACTCGACTTGGGGAAAATCAATTTCATTTATTACCAATCAAATCAGAGTAGGATAATGAGAAATAAACCCAAATCTTAAAAAAACACCTTCCTCCCATCTCTCCCTTTTTCTGGAGCTCAACTTCACTCCCGAATTCTCTACCTCCTCCCCTTCCAGCAGTTGTGGTCAGTTCATTACACCTTGTCTCTGCCGCTCCTTCCTCCTCACCCTCTGCCCTGCTCCAGTGTGGGATCCCTCCCACGGGAGACCATCCTCCACCAACTTCTCCAACATGGGTCCTTCCCACGGGCTGCAGTTCTTCACGAACTGCTCCAGCCCAGGCCCCTCACAGGTGCCATCCTTCAGGAACAGGCTGCTCCAGCCTGGGTCCCCCACGGGTGCCGTCCTTCAGGAACAGGCTGCTCCAGCCTGGGTCCCCCACGGGTGCCGTCCTTCAGGAACAGGCTGCTCCAGCCTGGCCCCCGCAGGGTCCCAGGTCCTGCCAGCAAACCTGCTCCAGCCGGGGCTCCTCTCTCTCCCCACGGGGCCACAGGCCCTGCCAGGAGCCGGCCCCGGCGCGGGCTGCCCACGGGGTCACGGCCTCCTTCGGGCATCCCCCTGCCCCGGCGTGGGGCCCTCCCCGGGTGCAGATCTGCTCCCCCGTGGGGCTCCATGGCCGCAGGGGCACAGCCGGCCTCCCCGTGGGCTTCCCCGGGGGCTGCCGGGGAACCTCTGCTCCGGCGCCCGGAGCCTCTCCTGCCTCCTTCTGCACAGGCCTTGGGGCCTGCAGGGCTGTTGCTCTCACAGTTTCTCACCCCTCTCTCTGGATGCAGGCTGTTGTGCAGTTTGGCGCTTTTTTTTCCTTCTTAACTCTGCTCCCCCAGAGGCGCTGCCCCCGTCGCTGATGGGCTCGGCCTTGGCCAGCGGCGGGTCCGTCTCGGAGCCGGCTGGCACTGGCTCTGTCGGACATGGGGGAAGCTTCCGGCAGCTTCTCACAGCAGCCGCCCCTGCAGCCCCCCACTACCAAAACCTTGCCGCGCAAACCCAATACATCCTTCAAGTTTATTCTTAGTTCTTTAGTTTTCCTGATAACAGCCTGACATACCGTTATTCCTTCCTATGTTTTTCTCACTGTACATATGTGGGGTTTTTTTTCTTCATGCATTTTACAATATTATGTTCTCTAGAGGTAAATCTCAATAGCTTCACAGTACATCTCTGCTCAGCTCTGGGTTGCAGCCTCATATACAGCATGTTACCTCAGTCTCTGTACTCAAGTCAGTCTGTGGACAGGTAAAAAACAGTATTTCTGTAATGCTTTCTTAAAAATGTTGGGGTTCTATTAATCTTTTTCCAGGAAACTTGTATTTCTGATATTACCCGGTTTTTCCTGAGAGATGGTTTTCCTTTTCAATTGCTGTACTACTGTTTTTAATATTACTTAGGAATGTTGTTTTTCCTACTTCTTTGTCTTGTAGAATTAAAATGCTACTTTCAGCACAGCAACTACAATATTGCTTTTGAAGGATAGATATTATTCTAACCCCACCAACACCTTGGGAAGTATTGTACAATATGATTCTGTTCAGTCCACATTTTTATCAGCACGATCACCATCACCTGCAGACATCATTCCACTTTTGGGCACAGCTCTACAGCTATTTTTTTTCCCTTTTTGCAATATCAAGATATGAGGAAGATGAATGAAAGTTTCTTGCATGTTTTTGTCGGTATGTTTTTATAGATCCCACTAACAGTGATGGACTTGGCAGCCTAGAGACTGAAATCCTCTGTTTAATCACAGGCTAGGTATAGTTCAACAGAAAGACATATTTCTACACATAGCCTCCATAGCACGTCTAAGCTTTGAGCTGGAGAGCCTACCTTCTATGAGTGAAAAAAAGCACTTGGGCCAGTCAGTCTCTGGCCTCATCTTTGGAACTGTTGAAGAGAAGTGTTCGTGCCATTGACTTTCATGACAGGTGCTAATGTCTAGTCTGGAGTGGACTGAGAGTTCCCTTTCACTCATTTGGGAATTTCTTTGCGTAAGTTACTGAGAGAATGTAGTGTTCTGTCCAGTTTGGAAGTTGTACGTTTGTGTGCATCACGTATCTCTTCAAAAGGCAGTAGGTTTTCAGGTCTGCTTGCATTTAACCACAGACTTGATCTGAAGCTCATTAACGTCTGTGATTTTTATTTTTTTTTTTACTTGTGTAAAGTCTCAAAATCCAATAATTAAAACCAGAGAACTAAATAAAACAATAAAACTCATTCCTGTTTTTAGAATGTTAAGATATTTTATTTGAAAATAAAGCAAAACTAAGGCCCTTCAGAGACTCCTGCATGTCCTAGGTCCACAGAAAAGTACTGCACAGAATTCTTGTGTGTGGTCATAAATTGTAACCTCTTAACATTTTTAATGTGGTATTAGAAAGGCAATAGGTCATATTCCTTTTCACAAAGATGTGTTTATGGGGTTTTATTAATTTTTCCTTGAAAATGCAATGTAATCAAAGTATGTGCTATTCCAAAAGAAGTACTGACTATTAAATCTGATAGAAATTATTTGACTGTTTTGTGGGTTTTTTGTATTTTTCAGCTAACAGGACAAGTGACTTTGCAAATTGCCAGTGAACCAGTTTTGCCGTTTAATGCCCTCGACATCGCATTAGAAGTTCAGAACAGTCTTAAAGGTAACTTTTGTTGGAGAAATGTTGAAAAAAAAGTTCATCTACTCCCTGATACAGATTTTCAATTTCCACTTGAATGATAGCCCGTGATTTTACTAAAGTTATATGTTCCTAAATAAACCACAGTTTTTGTTGCTAAATGAAGCCACAAAATGTTTATATTTCTTCTGATGTTACTATGTCAGTTAAGAAATAATTAGTATCAAAATCTCATAATTACTATCAAAGATAACAACCTCTGTGACTGAACTGGATTTTAATTCCTTTTAAGGCTTTTTTCAGTACAGGCAAGAAAGGGCTTTTAATACCGTTGCCATTTGGCCCCTTAATTTTCACAATCATCTTCCTTGTTTGGTTATTCCACTAATTCACCTTGTTGGCAGAGCATGCTAACTTTTCTCATTTTTCAGGTGTGACACAGCATGATAATTTACCAATACGTATTGTTTGCATTGATTAAGCACTGAGACCCTGGCAGGTCTGTATTTGAAACTGATCTTGATGTGTTTGGGACAATGGGTTGGGGTTAGGAAGATGGACAAGTTTCTAGTCAGAAAGTAAACAGAAGTGACAGTTAACTTGGAAATGATGCGGATATAATTCTCATGGACTCTGGATTTGACACTGTTTGCTAAGTGTAGGATGAATGCCTTCGTATGAGACCACTCCACCAAAATTGTGGAGCCATTGCTAATATTCCTATGTTGCCTTCTCATTTCTGCCTCTTTCTATTGTCTTGTGGCCTTTTAGGGCTTGATAAAAGAATAAGCATTCTGCAGTCTTTTTGTCCTATGTTGACAACAGAACCCAACTAAGGCAATAGCCCCTGGCTTGAGCTGTTTAAGATAACACAGTTAAATGGTGTGCATTCCCCTTGCTTCTGGGGGATGTTAGGTGGGTTTTTTCCTGTTTTTTTTTTCTCTACAGTTCATAGAAAAATGTCGATATGTTATAAGGAACTAAACCCATTGTATGTTACTGATATGTTCTCTGCTACTATCTAGACTACAAAAGATCAATAAATCTTCTTAGTAATTGTGAAAAGAGTATCTGTCTTAGCTCTAGTCCAGAGGACTAAGGAGGAAGTCTAGGTTTTAACACTATCCAGTGTCACTCATCCATATAAACTTTCTCCTTCAGTATCATCTGTCTTCCTCCTCCCATTCTGTCCCTTTTCCCTGAGAGTTTCTTCATATATTAGTGTGTTCAAATGAGATCCAACTCTCCTTCCTGTTCTAAATGACTAGTTGAAAGCAAGCTGGATGTGGAGAGCACATAAGAAGCTTAGTCCTTGGCGATTAAATCTTTTGATAATTTAGCTGCCAAACTCTAACATAATTCCTTGAATGTGTACAAAGTGAGATATTTCAGAAGCTGATATTCTGGTCAGAATTCAGTGAACTGAAAAGGAATGGTAAAATGACAAGAACCCAAATGAAATTTGAAAGACTGGTCCTGAGCATGCTCTTCTTAGGACCTTAGAGTGGAAAAAAGTGAGATAGGTAAAACCATGTTGTTATTTCCTGATCTCCAGTTATGTCTCTGATACAGATAATCTGTAGTGTGCTAAGGCCTTTCAAAAGGCCTTAAAATAATTTTTCTATTTATACATTTATGGAACTCTCAAGTTGATCTGTTAAATAAAGATGTAAGTTCTATAAAATCACACCAAAACTTTACATATGGTTTAGTAGAATGTGAGAACTTATCTCAAAGATTTTTTGCAACCTTGAGGTGCTGCTCCTGCCTTTCATTCACTCTCTACAGTATGAAGTATCACTTTTCTGTAATACACATTCATAGAAGTATAACACCTTTTCTTTAAACTTTGCCCATCCATCATTGTCAAGACCTAGGAGCCAGCAGACTGCACTGGACTGGAATCACTGAGCATCCAAAAAGATAAGTAATTTTAGCTCTGTTGTGCCATGTAAACATTGGTTTAGTTTAACCTAAGCACAGCAGGGAATGATTATCAAATAGAAAGGGTGGCTCAGGTGGTATTCCTTCACCTGAACATGAGATATCTGCTATTTTCTTCCTTTTTTCTTTATTTTGAGTAACAGGAAATGTTGATTTAAACTGACTTTTTTCCTCTAACTTCAGTTAGGTTATTTAACTCAACCACTTCAGGGGAAGGAAAATTATTTTCTAGGCTGCAGGATAAATTTTCTTCCAGCTGTTCTTCTTGGAGTTTTGTTTAATGACTTTTCTCATGACTTTAATGTCTCGTCTATCTCTGACTTATGTCAAATAACAGTTTATTTTCATTTTGGAGACCAATAAGATAATGGCCTTCTTTTGGGTTACTTCAATGAGAAGTTGTACTTTTTAACATGGCTCATGGTTTTCTTCATTCTTAAAAACATTTTCTTCCGTCTGCGATTTCCAGTTCAAAGTTGCATTGCCTTAGTAAACTATTTCCTTCTCCAACTCAATGCAAATTGTAAATACAGAAAAGATGAAGGGAAGTCTGCACAACATGCTAGAAGATTTGTTAATTAGGCTTAATTTTATGCCTCCTGGATCTGGTTCAGCCAATCACTTAAACACACTGTTGGACTTTCTCACATTCTTGAAGTTAAATCATGTGTAAATACTTGAGTCAGAGCTTTACAGTCTCCTGGATATCCTCAGAAAAGGATGTGAGTGTCTTAATATTTGCTAATACTGCATTTATTTATGTTTCCAAAGGATATAATTCTGTAATGTGGTGGGTACTGTGAGCTCTGTTAAATTCAATAAGATGTTACTCAGCACTTTATAAACCATTTCTTACATTCAGGATAAGCTGGATGGCAGGTTATAGGGAAATGTCATCCACATGTTTACATCTGGCTCAAGGCCTCTTCCTCAGAAAGATGGGGAAATGGCTGTTAACGCGACGTGTTCTCTCTGCTTGCACATGACATAACTCTTGGAAACAAGCTACTGCTTTTAGGTTCATCTGAAAGGAAGGGTTGTGACTGGAGAGACATTTCTTTTTGTGCATCTCCTGATGGTCTGATGTTTAACAGGAAACCTCGTGGTCATAAATGACATCAGATGGGTTCCAAGACTGTAATCCAGGTCCCTGGGGCTATTCAGGCTGTTATCTATCTGATCACAGATGTGGTATTTTAGAGAAATTCATAAACAGGTGACAGTTTAAAATATTCTTATTAACTACACATTGCAGTTGTGTGGTGTTTGTGCCTTTCACACATTTAAAATCAAAACCCACTGCAACTCGAATCTAATACAGGAATACCTCGCTATGCCTTGCATGCTATGAAAACCCAATTTATCCTTTGAGGTAGGGCACAGACAAGATGTCAAATTTGGTGTATGAATGATACAAATGGTTCTTTTAAGCACTTCTGTAGAAGTATTTTGTATGTATATGCAAGTACCAATGTATAAGCATTTGTATATAAGTATTTTGTATGTATATAAGCATTTTTATTCAAAACATTCATATCACCCACTGAATGCTTTTAGCACTGTGCAGTCTGAACTTGCTTCTTGTAGCTTATCTTGCACTGTATTTGAGCCTCTTTGAAACTTAGTATATGTTACAGCAAGCTTGAGGGACTGATGATGGAGGTGTTAGGATCAAAAGGCTTTCTGTACCTTTACACCTGACTATAACAAGTTCAATTACACAGTTTACAAAAATAAAGGCAACCAGGTTTGATAGCCACGTCTTTCGCTTAGGTGCTGTTGGGTGTAGAAGCTGATACTATTTTGTTATTGCAAGTCACTGGGCCCACCTAGACTCATGCAGACCTTACAAAAATTGGTATCTGTTACCCCCACTTTAGATGGTGGCTGAGTAGCACTGGGCACACATGCTAAGATTCCCTAGTTGTGACTTTCATCCCAGGCTGCTGAAGCTGGTAAGCAAGTCAGATAAGCTGTAAGCCACCTCTAATAGGTACTGGCTGAGAGACGCCTATGAAGACAAATTAAGTGGGGGTGAGATTTTCTGGTTTTCCCTGTATAGGGAGGGCAAGGGCTGTGATTTAAAGCTCTTTGGCTGACGCAGTGTCAGTTGTGTGTTGCTTTCTATCAGTTAGGCCCTTTCTTCTCCCCAGAATGAATATCTTACAGATGTTAACAGCAGCTGAAGTACTTGGGGTGATAATAGTAGGCAGTGCTAGCAGAAGTTTAAAAATAATCTGTTTTATGATAAGCCATTTCCAGGAAAGTCTGCATGAATTTCCACAGCCCTGACTCAACCCATACATTTCAAAACATCAGTCTAAACTCTCCGTTCTTAGAAAAATCAATACAGAAACATATCTCTGTCATTTACTTGATGGCTGCGTACTCATTGCCTACAGCTATCTGCTAGTCTTCATCTTGGCATCATTTTACCTGCTTGACTGTATTTCCCTGATCATTTAGGGTGCTTTTCAGAGTTACTTTCTCCATCTGTCTGTAATGTTCAGAAAGTTTCCTTCTTTACTGTTCCCACCCATTATTCTTGACTGCTGCAGAGGTGAAAAATACAACAGTTAGTTATCTGTATATATGATAGAAATACCTTCCTTGCCATGAGACACTGACATCTTTTTCTCAGTATCCTTTCAAGGTTGTTATATATTAGTACTGGCAAACCTTCCATCAGCCTTTAAAAAAAAGAAAAATCATGGAAAAATGCATTTTCCATGGACAAAGCACTCGGGACTGAAGGAAAAGGATGAATATCTATTCTGTATCAGTAGGCCATATATGTTTCAGCAGCTCTGTACAAAGTCATTGATAACTTCCTCTGTATTGACATGAATAATAATGTCACAACATGCCTGCTTAATGACAGCCTCTTTGAAAAGAGAATTCTTGTAACAGCACCAGATTAGTTTGCTTGGGCAGTAGCAGTCATGGTAGAAAAATTGAAGCTGATGGCAACATATTCCTTGCACTGAGGATGTCTGTGGATTTGTGTTTCTGGCCCCTGTAGGGTACTTTCTACAAAGCTTTCCCATTCAGATTTTCCACTGCTAGTTCTGATCATCCAATTTTGCACAGCATGAAAAATCTTCCTAGTGAATACAAAAACGCACCATAGCTGATCATGAATGTGCAAGCTAATCAAAACCTGAACCAATTTCTCCTCTCTCTTGCATACAAACACATGTTCACATGCATGGAGAGCAAGCGTCGTGCCTTAATCTGCTGACTTGTCTGTGTTCATTCTCCTGCAGGTGCTCATAGGCCAGTACATTCATACCAGAGGGCACAAACACAATTTAAAAATGTTAAATCTCTAGCAGTACATTCATAAGAGCAATCAGCTACACAGGGAAAGGCTATTGTACTCAATGTCTGTAAAAATAAATATCTATTTGGTGTAACCTGTTTCTGAATAAAATCCAGTTACATTTAGCAAGTGTAATGAAATTCAACAGTATAATTCTCTGATCAAGAGTATACATACTCTTGAGTCACTTTCTAGTACTTGCAATTTTATTTATTTAACAACTAAACAACTAGCTTAGATGATTCATCATGATTCATACTGGAGACGAGGGAAAAGAACACAAAATATAATAATGATGTGGCATTGTTTTCTCTTCAATGAAGTAACACTTGCAGGTTTTTTTTTAATTTTCTTTGTAGAAGCATCACTATATGTTTAAGATATTATTAGTTAATGCATCCTTTTCATTAAGAATCATTTGCCCTTCCAGTCCCAGCTTCTCAACTTGAGAAGCATAAATCACAGTTTCCCTTGGAAGTGAAGTTGTATGTTGTTGTAAAAACTACTGATGCCCTCAAAGCTATGTCCTTAGTTCTCTGTGGTAACACTATCCATAGACACTTCCAGGTTTTGTACTGAAGTTTCAACAAAGGGCCTGGGTGGTTGTTTTACAATGTGTTCTACAATGTGTTTAGAGTATGATGTAAACAGTGCTTTTTACATATGACTAAAGTAAAAGGTAGTTGGTTTAGGGGCAAAATGCATGCTGTGGAGAAGGAGTGAGAGCATCTACAGGATTTTTATGTTTAAAAGGGTGGTCTGGTTGGCTTCTTTCCAAATACAGAATGATGTATTTTCCCTTTATCTCACCTTCCCTATTGAAAAGGTATAGCTGATATTTGCAATTGTTTATATAACATTTAGAATAGAAATTATAAATGTTTTATGTTACTTGGAATATGAAGTGCTTTGCTGAAACCAAAGGATTCTTTCTAACAGGGTGAATTTATACCTTTCTATACTGACAGAAGTCCCAGGGTAAGGCATGCACAGTGCCTGGATTATATGCATGGAAATCTCAAGTTCTTCAGCTGCACAGAATGTTTGCCTGAGGTTTGAAAATTGAGGATACTGATATTTTGCAAAATATCCCAAATGTACCAAGATTATATGGTTGAGAATATTTTTCTGAGGCATCAGCTTAACTTTATCAGACTTTAAATTACTCCAGACTCAATCAGAAAGATACCAATCTCATATACCTCAAGGTACTACAGTGCCTGTTATCCATTCTAATTAGGGAAAGGTGGATTGGTTAAGAGCCATTGACAAAGCAACCTTGTCCCAAACCAAGACAGACATAAACCATCTTCTGTCACTCCTGTTCCTGCAGGGAGCTTCTGATCGTTGTTGAAATTCGTCTTGATAGCTCAGGAAGTTTTGCTAGGTTGTAATGCATTAGTCAGCTGAATGCCAGGAGCGCATGGGGATCTATGAGTTCCTTTCCCTTTGCTGAAATGTATCCAATAGCAAATCTCTTTTTTCCATGCAAGAGAGAATATGTCATATTCAGGCGTTTCCTTGAATTTCTTTGTTGTACCTATTTGCTTTTCCATTCCTGTTATATGCTCACCTTTCAGACTCCATCCGTAAGTAGTTTGAGAAATGGGTTGATGTTCTCCTCGTAGTATTTCTGATCTCTCCATGTACCTATTAGGCAAGGAACTTCAGTATTCATTTAACTTGTGTCTTGAACCACTTTGGATTAATCATCTCAGTCACTAAGATACTGAGGTTTGTACATTTAGCTAAAGGTGAGATAGCTTCTAAAGCTGAATGGTTTGTTTGGATTAAATCGTCATTTGAAAGACAGGCAAAGTGAATCTTGGCCTTAAAGATCGTTTCTGTGTCCTGGAAACGTTTTTGCTGACTGATGTTCCTTTGATTTTATATCAGGTTCAGACTCTGCTTTCTCTCTCCATGTGCTTGTAAAAATTAATGCAGTCTATGTACACCCTGGGAAAGGAGGGCATGCTCTTCACCTGCACTGCAGGTGGGAATAGACTGCACGTTCACACTGCTCCAATTCACATATGTCTGTGTAGCATTACAAACAAAGTAACAGTTAGCACTCCAAGTTTAAAAAATTTTGAAAATATTGACTGGATAAGAATATACATTTGGATATCAATTACAGTGTTACTTGGCTCATTGGCATGTGATTTAAGGGATTAAGAAGAACAATTTCACATCCCCTCTACAACTGTTGTTAACCTCTAGGATTCTAAAATGTTGAGCAAAATTCAATTAAACTCTGCATATTACGATTTTGCATACAGTAGTCATTATGGAATCCAAGCACGAGCTTTCAAACTTGAGAGCAGTAGCATCAAATGGCATTGAATAAATTCTGTCTCAGAAGGAAATGTTATAGTTAACTGATTTATAACCATTGCTTCCTGCCTGCCTATTTTTCCAATGGTAGATTTCAAGCTGTACCCCAAAATTGTACCTTGTAGCTTATTAGATCTTAAAACATCACAGCCCAAATTGATCTTCGAAAAATAGATCAGAGCTTATGCACAACGATCTATGGCCTTCTTTGATCCATTACATCATTCTCAGAAGGGAAAAGATGCTCAGGCTTTAATTGGACTATTAATTTTGACTTGTAAGCAAGAGTAGTAAGTGATGTTCTCTGAATCACTGGCAACTGTCTTGCTCTTCCTGTTCCTAGGTGATGAAGTAGACATTCCTCAGTTGCTTGCAGTGGCATCACGCCTGAGGGACACCGCAGAATTGTTCCAATCAGATGAGATGCGCCCAGCTAATGACCCCAAGGAGAGAGCTCCTATCAGAGTCAGGATGCTCAATGATGTGCTACAAAGCTTGGAGAAAAGCTTCCTGGTTCATCGAGCTCCACCAGGACTTTATAGGTATGTTCAACATGTTCTTCATTTGAGCTTAAATAGTAATATCACATTGCTTGGTTTTCAAAACCATCATGCTCTTTTTAAAAAAAACCTCAGTGAGTATCCAAGATCAAAGCTACTTTTTCCTATATCCTTTCTGCAGAAAATATTAATTCATTACAATAGAAAAGTCGTTAGAATGCAGCACTGTAGCATTTCTGTCATGACTTCACTGCTAACAAGACGTAGAGTGTGATGGCAGCTCAGGCAGCATGACAGATACTTGTGTTAGACAGTACAGTAAGCTTTCAGAGGAAGAAAATATTTGGAAGTCTAATACTGCTTGACAAGATCCACCTATATTTTATTTAAAACTTTTTACAGTTCATTGAAGATTCAGAATTATACAAGACATTGTAGCATTATTTAACATATTTAATGATATAGCAGTGTTCTTGCGTGCATTTCAACCAGTCAAAGGCAGTACAGCAGAGTGAATGAGAGGACCTTAGTCAGTCACCAGTCATAACATCTTGTCTCTGGCTAGAATTGTTCACCAATATGTATTCAGCTGCACTACCCAGGTTGATTTTAATATGTCATAATTATTCCATCTTTCACTTTCTAAGAAAGAAGTCCACCACTAAACCATGTCCCCCAGCACCCCATCTACACATCTTTTAAACCCCTCTAGGAATGGTGACTCCACCGCTTCCCTGGGCAGCCTGTTCCAATGCTTGACCACCCTCTCGGTGAAGAAATTTTTCCTAATATCCAATCTAAACCTCCCCTGGCGCAACTTGAGGCCATTTCCTCTCGTCCTATCACTAGTTACTTGGGAGAAGAGACCAACATCCACTTCGCCACAACCCCCTTTCAGGTAGTTGTAGAGAGCGATAAGGTCTCCCCTCAGCCTCCTCTTCTCCAGACTAAACAACCCCAGTTCCCTCAGCCGCTCCTCATAAGACTTGTGCTCCAGACCCCTCACCAGCTTTGTTGCCCTTCTTTGGACACGCTCCAGCACCTCAATGTCTTTCTTGTAGTGACGGGCCCAAAACTGAACACAGGATTCGAGGTGCGGCCTCACCAGTGCCGAGTACAGGGGCACAATCACTTCCCTGCTCCTGCTGGCCACACTATTTCTGATACAGGCCAGGACGCTGTTGGCCTTCTTGGCCACCTGGGCACACTGCCGGCTCATATTCAGCCGGCTGTCAACCAGCACCCCCAGGTCCCTTTCCGCCGGGCAGCTCTCCAGCCACTCCTCCCCAAGCCTGTTGCGTTGCATGGGGTTGTTGTGGCCAAAGTGCAGGACCCAGCACTTGGCCTTGTTGAACCTCATACAGCTGGCCTCAGCCCATTGATCTGGCCTGTCCAGATCCCTCTTGTAGAGCTTTCCTACTCTAAAGCTCATGAGCACTCCCGCCCAGCTTGGTGTCGTTCGCAAACTGTCCGAGGGTGCACTTGATCCCCTTGTCCAGATCATTGATAGAGATATTAAACAGAACCAGCCCCAATACTGAGCCCCGGGGAACACCACTTGTGACTGGCCACCAACTGGGTTTCAATCCATTCACCACAACTCCTTGGGCCCAGCCATCCAGCCAGTTTTTTACACACCGAAGGATGCATCCGTCCAAGCCATGAGCAGCCAGTTTTTCCAGGAGAATGCTGTGGGAAACAGTGTCAAAGGCTTTACTAAAGTCTAGGTAGGCGAAATCCACAGCCTTTCCCTCATCCACGAAGCAGGTCATCTTATCATAGAAGGAGATCAGGTTGGTCAAGCAGGACCTGCCTTTCATGAACCCATGCTGACTAGGCGTGATCACCCGGTTGTCCTGTACGTGCCGCGTGATGGCAGTCCATAACCACAAACTTCCCTGGCACCGAGGTCAGACTGAAAGGCCTGTAGTTCCCTGGATTCTTCCTTCAGCCTGTCTTGTAGATGGATGTCACATTTGCCAACTTCCAGTCAACTGGGACCTCCAGTCAGTTAGCCAGGACTGCTGATAAATGATGGAAGGTGGCTGGGTAAACACTTCCACCAGCTCCTTCAGTACCCTTGGGTGGATCCCATCCAGCCCCACGGATTTGTGTGTGTCAATCAGTAGCTTTAAAAAAGTTTGAAAAGCAAGAATTGGCCAAGCCTGCCCTAAGTAATGCCTGGCCCTCTGGCTGTTCAGCAGAGGGAATAAACTGTGTGCATGTGCTTTAGTACAAACTGTCTGAAGCACTGTATTGCAGCCCATCAATCTAGCGTTTCATAGCTTGACCCCAAGGATATGTTTTGAATGCCCTGGGCTACAGAGTAAAGGGATATGTGGGCTGCTTGACTTCACCAGGCCTACTGGGATTATTTTGAAGGACTCTGTGGCTGAAGATAGCCAATGGCTCATCCATACTGCCCACTAGGAGGCTTCCCCAAATAAAACTGCCCTTAAAGACATGCCCAGGTTTTACTTTAGGGGAAGCTGGTTGGCATACTCAATAAAGAGAGCTTGGAAGTGAACTGACATACATAGACAGGAGACAGACAGTGGCCAGGACACAGAAATGAGTGAGGCATCTATGTTATTCAGGAATATAAATGTACTTGCAACCAGAACTAACTAAAGTAATAAAACAGTATTTTGTTGCAGTTGATGGGAAAAATTGTCAAATGTCTTGTGCAAGTGATTGGTTCAAGTGGGCGCAAAATAGATGGTAAGTAGGCTTTGGAAGAAAAGCAGAAAGCTACAGCATCAGGAGGAAGAGATTCTTCCAAGCATTAGAATTGGCATAAAACAAATGTAGTCATCTTTTAACAAAAACAAAAGAAAAATAAAGGAAGGTAGTTGTGGTGAACTCAACAGTGTCAGTGAATAAAATCCCTACAGCTGTAACAAAGAAAATATGATAGTGGTATTTGGGGAGGGACTAATTTACTTCATTCCTGCTGTGACTGGATTTATAGTATAAAGAAATAAACCAGATGTGATTAAATAAAGTCTAATATTCCAAATTTAGCACTGCTCTTTCTTTTCTGAACTGGTATGGTGTTGCAAAGAAGCCATAAAGCTACTTAATATAATGTAATATGTCTGGGTTGCATCGCAACAGCACGTTGTTGAACCTGGCCCAGGTCTTTATTTGTAAAAGTAAATACCAAAACTTAGGATTCCAATAAGAGGGTTTTTTGAGGTCTTCTAATATTTAAATCCTTGCATTTCTTGGAATATTAAGCTTGTTATTTATTGGGATGTATTTGCTAGATATGCAGGTGTAACGTGAATTAAGTTTTTCACCACCTTACTCTTGGCAGTACTTTGGCACAGAGTACAATATTCACACTGGCAAAGTAGATAGTGTGGAACTGAAAATTTTGTAATTTTTCCCCTCCTAATTTCATTACATTTGCTACAAGAGTTAACAGATGATAAGGTTACTTTAGAGTTTGTGGGAAAACCGGATTTGACTTTACACTGAACTATTTTATCTAACATCATCTGGAGTACATAACAGTAAAGTGCCCCTTGTGTATCATCATTTAGACACTTATTTAAGAAGAATGCATTCTTTGTGAGGTGCTAAGGTGTGTAATTGTGGTGTAGATTTACCTTTAATGCGAACAGAACTGAGGGCAGTGATAGATTTCTGATTTCCTTTCCTGCCATTAAAAATCTGTAGTACAGTTCTTTTCAAAAAAAAGGATCTAACAATATGTCTCTATTTGTGTTATTTTTCACTTTTTAGGGATCGCAAGTCCTTCTATTAATTGATGCAGTTAGATGAATTTATTTTGTGTTCTAAAGCTGTAATTTTATCACAGGAACCCTAGAAGTACTTGAAAAAACTTTTTTTTTCCTTGTACAACTTTAAGCTTTTCTTTTTGTAATTTGGTAAAGAAAACAAAAAAATCAGTCTCACAGCCAGGACCTTATATGCCATGTTTCATCCCAGTTGGAAGATTGATGGGCAAGTTATAAACCCCTGAAATAGTGGTTTATAATGGAAATGCTGGCAGCCCTTTAACTATAGCAGCGCAAGCAGTGCGGCAATAAATACTGTGCTTCATCTGTAAACAGAAATTTAGGATGCAGTTTGCAGCCTTGACCTTCAGGCTCCAACTGTGTTTAGATCATTAAGATTCCATAAATACTGTAATTTACAGCCTTCTGAAGGAAGAATTTGTGTGCACAGTAAAGCACGTATTCTTCATGAAAAAGAGATTGCTTCCTGTATACCCATTTGGACTCATATTCTCAACCTCAATCAAAGTACTTGACAAATTTGCTGAAGTTTAGGCATCATTTTTAGGCTTGTGTTTGTCCTAATTCACAGCTCTCTGGAGCTATACTATGTTTTCTCTTCTAGAACTTGAATTAAAAAGAAAGGTGGATTTTTTTTCTTTATTGCAGGAGGTGGGTTGCAACCTACCTGTGCTTGTCTACTACAGGGCAACTAATACATCTCTTCTGTATCTTTTTTGGTATGGTTTGTACACTTATTGCCATAGCTGTAGCCTCTTACTGTATATATATACTTTAAAAAAATAGATGCCTTATTCCAGTCAATGTTGTAGAGCAATATTTGGGCATAATTGATACATTATTCATCTATAATGAGCAATAAAATTATTCAAAGTTACTAACAGAATTCAAATTATTTTTTGATAATTATATTAGGACATCCTGGCGAAATTTAAGTAATGATGATTGACACTGGCAGGTTGTTCAATACAGTGTAAGTAAACACTGTAGTTTAGACGATTGTCCTTCTTACCTGAACTTCATGACATTGAACTGAAGACGTGACAACAACATACTTTCCCCATCACATTCTATGTCCAACTGAGCTGGAAATAGACAAGTATAGCTGTCATCGGGGTATCTTAGTCTTATCCAGGAATTCAGGCAGAATGATGAAAATTAATAGGTTGAGAAATGTTACCCTGCTTTGCAAAGGTTTCCCTGGGGCTTGATTTGGGGTTAGGACAAAATCTCTGATTTTTATTGTACCTGAAGAATTTCTGTGATTCCCAGTGGTAACTCCAGGTAGACTTTCTATTTCCAAAATAAACATTTAGGAACAAAATAAGATAGCTACTGGTATTTTTTTCATTTATCTGCCTTTGCTTCTCATAACATAATCATAATATTCATAATTTTGTGATTTATACTTTGTCATTATTTTAATGGAATAATCAGTAGAAATTTGTATATGTTTGTTTCTTTCCTCTGGCCATTTCTTGCTTTCCACTCTTACAATGTATACTTGTGCTGAACGTTTCTGTTGTATTTTCTGATGATCATATT
Organism: Phaethon aethereus; assembly: GCF_964289735.1. NCBI lineage: Eukaryota > Metazoa > Chordata > Aves > Phaethontiformes > Phaethontidae > Phaethon > Phaethon aethereus. The sequence goes on along the minus strand of NC_138585.1, from coordinate 21,580,917 downwards.
TTACTACTAGTGCTAATAACCATAGTACACTGCTGGGGCACGTACGAAGCTAAGGTAAGAACAGAGGTTCCATAACTTTAGGCACTGTGTGTGGACAGGAAAAAAAAAAAAAGATATACTCAAGCATATTGTCCTCTCAATGAGATGGTCAGCTTCAGCAGAGATAGAAGATGATTCTATAAATGCTGACACATAGTAAGAAAATGCCAAATTCTTGCCCTCATCAGCATTCAATAAAGCACACGTAGTTGCCTGCTACGAATAGGAGAAGATGCTTTATCTTGTATTCTGAACAAAGGGTGCTTCAGCTGTAAACAAACATAGATCAAAGCAAAGGCCTGGGGCAGTTTCCCTCCAGTGAAAGCAGTTTCTCTGATAAGGTCAAGGAAGTACTCGCTGACACCTGTTCTGACCTTGGTTAACCAAATCTCTACATGGCTTCTGAGGAAGAACAAAATTAATTTCTGTAAATGAATGTTTGTAAGTTAGGTAATCGGGTAAATACATCAGTGCTGAGTGACATGGCTCCTCTCTGTCTCTTTGCTGAACATCTTTGTCTTTTGTGTATCAGCTAATCCTTAAAACTCATTGAGTCTAAAAGTCTACTGTTATGCTTTTGCATGCTTTTCAAAACCTACCATACCTACCAAAACACTGACACCGGCAATATCATGGATAACAAGATGACATGTCTCTTCCTGCTGTTTGTAAATATTGAGCTCAAATCTTTGCCTAGAATGAGTAAGAACATTCCCCCTGTTCATTGTATGTTTTATATTTCTTATATTTGCTGATCACCGCAGCCTCTGACAACCTGTCAGCCTAATGTATCTGTCAAGTCTGTGTGTACGCTCCTTAGGTATTCACAGAGAGAGAGAGCTTTTGTCTTTTTGCTGAAAGGCGTAGCACTTCAGTGGCATGGCAACAATGAATAATATTACTGCCAAGAAATTAGATAATCACGAAAACTTCATGGAGTATCAGGCAGAGGACACTCAGGGCAGTAAGATGTCCTCTCTTTCTGAAGGTGTTTGATTTCTTCAGGTCCATGTCTAGAACTCAACCTAATCTTTGTGTCTTCTGTCTTTAAAAGTGAAGTCCAAAAAAGGCACACAAGGGCTCAGGCTGTTATTTCTGCTCCAGTTAGGTGGTTTTTATTCTTAATGGACCATTGCTTAAGGATCAGTTATGTCCTGACTGACAGGTCTTTTAACAATTTTTTAAAAAAATCAAAGTCAACTTGTGTAAAATCTTTCATTTAAGAGTTTCATCTTAGCTTGCCAAGTTTATCCTGTCCATTAAGGCTGTATGCATCTTGCCACCGCTACTTAGAGAACTGTTGTAAGGGACATTGTGCTATGTCTAATAGATGTAACTGAGTGAATTGAGTAATAAGTAGATGAAAAGTAAGGATTTTGAAAACAATCTGTTTTCAAGAAAGACCTCCAGCAGGTTTTATTGCTCATTTGTGCAAGTTAAACTTCTTTCTTTTGCTGCTTTTTATCATGGATACCCAGGCGTGACATGATTGATCATTGGGCTAAAAAATTACAACAAATTGGTACGTTATAATGCACTGAATAAAATACTCGCTATAAGCAATGGTACATCGTGCACCCTGAATTTGCCATAATGAAATGAAAGAACAATCAAAAGGTGCTTTTAGCACCACACAAAAAGGTAATTTGCATCACTGCTAATCTCAAGCCACTCAAGTGTTTGTTGTTCACTAGAAGAAATGTTTTCCATTCAGATTGAGATTTGCTATATACATTTCTGACATATGTACAGAGTCTATTTGATTTATTTCTGTTTTGCTGATAAACTGCAGCAGATTCTCAGGTGTCAAAATATTCATGCCCTAAGACTCTACTTTCTAGAGATATGTTTAGTAGGAAAATTAAAGTCATTATTAAATCTCCATGTGTAAACAAGTTGCTTATTGGATTTACAGGGGACAAGCGTGAAAGATGCAAATATTCTGCTATTCTTAAACAGTGACATGGGTAAACATGTAGTGCAACGTCATCTGAAAAAAACAACTGACAGCTCACCAAGAGTTTCTACAGAAGACAGTAATTCTGTCTCATTGTATAGAGTTTTTGCAGATTTGTGTTTTCATTTTGAACTTTTCATTTGTGGCTTCAAGTAGAAAATTTTTATACTTTGTTGTAATGTTTGAGATATTTTTTACTGGCCTGAACCAAACACATGGAATTTTTTTTTTTTCTGCATTGTATTGTGTGGAGCAGAGAGTGATTTGATATGGTGCTGATGTTCCTTATGGTGGGAAATACTGCAACAATTCCTGTTGCACTGGTGGTAGTAGATAATGTTCTGTCTCATATTATCTGCCATGTGCAATGTGTAAATGCAATACTAGAATGATGTTGAGGGAGGAGGAAAGAATTGTGCACTGGTTTTAGAATAGTGTACCTCAGATTTTGCCATTCAGTCAGAATAAATGAATTTTCATCTTACTGCACAGCAGTGATTTTCCATCTGACTTTTCACCCGAAATACCTTGTATCTTTCAAAATTTGCATCTCTTTTTCTTCTATAATTGTTCCACATCTTATAAATGGATTTATGATTAGTGGTATTACTTGTTTCACTTTCTCATCCTTCACTGATGTTTCTTGGCTTTGCGGTTCTTGTTTAGCTCCCTTCTCTCTATGAAATATTTGTCCAAATATATTTTTTAAACCTAAAATGTCTTCCCATTTTCTTCTGCCTTCTTCCTTCAAACTCTGCAGTGTTTGTGCAGTCTGATTGTAGTTTGTGCAAGTATAAGTTATAGATGACGAACTCAAATATTCAGGACAGAAGAAGTGATGCATAGTTTCAGTTCACTTCATGAACTACTAACAGCAAAAAAATCACAGGAAGTACACCAAGGATGGCTTTATGTTCTCCCCAAGAATGTGGGAAGGCAGAAAGAAGTTTTCATAAGATGGGTGTACAGTGGCAGCTATGCACCATCAGAACATCCGAGATGCTGTGCAGTGCTTGGTAAATCTTTAGTTAATGCTTACTTGGAAGATGATTTTTCTCCATCTTTGGTAGCAGACATTGAATTAAAGGATTAGCTTCTTGGTTTATATGCTTCTCTAAATAGAAGCCATGTGTCTGGTGACCAGGATTTATAAAAGTGGTGACAATCGTGAGTCAGTATCCAGAGTTTTTACAGCATAGTCAAAAGTGTTTTTTATCATAAAACTGAATAGACTGAGTCATCTCTGCAGGTCACCCCGATTAGAATATAATTTATAAGAATTCAATTACAATTCTTAACTGCCAGGTTATTTTTTCTAATCCTAAAACCAATGACAAACCAGTAAGTTAATGGCATGACAAGCAATGATGTGAATTTAACTACGTTGGTACAAACTAAGAAATACTTCCAATTAAATCCTGAACACTAGATGCTAATAGCAGCTACATAGCTATCTCTTATCTTTAAAGAAATGCTGTAACACATTTGGCACAGTAATTTCGGTTTAAAATCGTAATTCGAGTGAAATTTGTACATCCAAGTCACTAGCAGAATCTGGATAACAACCTTGATATAAGGTGGACTGAAAGTATTTTATTCACTGTATTCCTTTTAAACGTTGTACCCAACTGTTACATGGGGGTATAGCATGGGTGGGGGGAAAAAAGGAACTGCCTTCTCTCTTCAGCAGCTACCAGAAGCCAGATGTAATTAAGATCACGTCCTGTTCACTCAGATGGTGCTGATGCTCAAAATGGGATTTGAGGGACTGGGAAGAAGATACAGTTATGAATCTGCTCATTCAGTGGATCAACATAATGTAGTATTGAAATTAAGCTGTAGCTCTGAGTAGCACAAGGAGCTTTCCCCAGGATACCTTTTGCCACCTACATGGCTCCCCAGAACAAGCATAGTTAGGAAAGTGTAGGAAATGTTTAATTCATGATGGACCTGTAGGAACAATATTCTAGCAACATGAGCAGTCTCAGAGCACTGGGCAACTTTGGTGAGGGTTCTGGCTTAGTCCACCCAGCCCCTCTGGGGGAGATTGCACAGCACTGTGGTTATTCGTTTTCCAGGCCAGATAGATAGACTTTCATCCTCTGGGATATTGGGTCTTTAACATTCATCTGTGTGTGGAGCAACGCATTTATCCTAGCATACATCAGTAGCAATTACTAGTTTGATAATGCTCTTACAAATTCCTGCTATGGTTATTATTTTTCTCATGACTGATAATCATGCTGAATTATGGCCTTTCTTAGTACTGAGAAGATGCAATAAAGTGAGTGTACCTCATACTCAAAACACCTGATCCATCTGAGTGGCAATTCAAATAGTTTTTCCTTTGGAATCACCGGTACATGTAATGACCATGAAGTAATGACTGTATTTGTTGTCTTGTAAATTTTTGCTATTTAAAGAGCATTTGCTGCACAAATACTACTGAATTAGCCATCTGCAGAGATGTAATTATGGTTGACTTTAAAGCTTATTTAAACAGGGAACATGAAAATCTTTTCATTACACCTGCAAAAGCAGAAAAACACTGTAATTAGGGATTATGTCATGGCTGGAAACCAGCTTTTTCATTGCCCTGATATGAATGGTAAACCTGGGTGTACATACCTCAGTTTATTTTCCCTGTATTTACGTCTCATGAATTTTCTTCCATCCTTTTAATTAGACTGATTTATACACTTACAGAGTTCTGTCTGCAGTATGCATCAGACCTATTGTGGTTTTGGTACAGTAAATACTATTATGTATATTGTCATTTAACACAGCATTAGTGGCCCTTAAGACAAGACTTCATCTACGACGTACAATTCCTCATGCTTTCCATGAATGTGCATCGTCTTGACCTTGCAAAGAACCTGGGCTTTTTTGTGTAATGACATTTATTTGAATACGTGGCCTTATTAGATGTTTTAGCCTATTTCACAGCGGTTTTTCTGCTGACTAAAAACCCTTTCACAGAAGGCTATTCGGTGAGCTCACTGCAGAGCTATTGTGCCAACGCCTAGTAAGTCTTCCGATTAGGATACAGCTTCCGTTCAAGTTCCCTTGCTGGCAGATCTTGCTCAAGTCTGTGCTTATGGTGCTAAATAGGCCAAGAATATTTGGTTACAGAGAAAAATAGCTTATGATGTCAGAAATTTATACAGAATATTGGATTTGGGATTTATTAAATATGACAGAGACTGAATATTTTATACATTATTTCATTTTTCTTATAAACAGTAGGGTCAATAACATTTTTTAGATCCAAGAAATACACGGCTCCACATTCTTGGACATGACAGATAAGACCACTCACATATGTTTGAAATATTAGCCAGGAACATTTCTCAAATATAGTACAAAAATAAATGGAATTAATTAGAAAAATAGTTAATATGTAATACTCCCCCCCACTGACGTGTTAGCCAGGCCATAGGCCTTAGAAATCTGGTGGTGAGATCACTGACAGGAAAATCGCGTTAACTGTGATTAAAAGAAGCGTCAATTTTGTGCATATGTATTGAAGGTAATAAAAATATAATTTTAGGTATTTCTTTAAAGAACATCTTATGACATAATTAAATTTTTTATCCATAATTAACTCTAATGATGCTGAACTTTCTGATTTTGCCTATGATGTTAATGGTCTCTCATCTCATGGTATAGAATTACTTAAGATGATAAACCTAGTCAGGATCAGAACTGGAGATAGAGGTCAAGCCAGTTTGTGCCATCAAACACTGGACACTGCTTGCTGCTTTGTTTGGAAATGGTATTCCTCCTTAGGAATCAGATGTTTTACATGGTTTCTAAATAAAAATCCCTATGAAGCCTTCAGAACATCAGCTGTGAGCCATTTGGAAATAATTTTATTAACTCACTTCCCTCAAGTCCTTCAAAATAGTAGCACATCTGTTTTGAATTTAAGTATTTCAGACTGAGACATCCTTAAAAGAAAAATGGCTTCCTCCTAATTATTTATAGCATAAACATATGTTTCTTTCATTTGAAAAGCAAGTGTAGCATAAATCAAAGAACAACATGCCTACATTTGTTACCAACAGATACGTTATTTGAAATTTAACAAAGTATATTTCATACCAGTGGCTGCCAGCAAATAACACTTTAAAATACAGTCATATTAATTTTGTTTAATGCATCATCACTCTCAAGTATAGATGCAAGTCCTTGTTCGAAGAAATTACAGAAAACATATTGCAGGATTTTCAAGGAATTTTTACATTTCTATGGAGTTACTATCATTCTTTCATCAGCTGTAGATAGGGTTTGAAAGCTCTATGGCAAAGAGTCTGATAGTGTGTTTTGTGCCTTCTTCAGGAATTTCTAGATAAAATCTCTTAATTAATTTCTATAAAACTCTAGAGAAAATCATGCCTAATTAATTAGAATGCTCTTTAGCAGTGATAATCACTTGCAACTTCTGAAGAACAAATGCATCCTAATTTTTCTTTTCCTTTTCACTTTTGTTCTGTGAAAGTCATTCTGTACCGTTGAAGCTGTAGAATTGATTCTTCTTACTTACTGATCTTATTTTCTCCAAAGTAAGAAAGAAACGTTCCCTAAACTCAGCAAATTTTCAACAGGGGAAAAACTGTGAGCGCAAGGCAATGTTGGTGTTCAACCCTTGCAAACAGGTCTTTTATTAAAGCCTGATTTTACTCAAACTCAGTCTTTAAAGTAGTCAGACTTATTAGCTCCAGTGTTCTTATCTGAGGCTGTTCTAGAACATCAGTCCTCTTAGGATTAGCAACTTGCACCAAGCTTCCAGCTTCCATGTGTTTGTGGTTATTTTAAGCTGTTTTGCCATCATAAGCCACAAAAATATAAAAAATTACAGGAAGAAATGAAGTAATTATTTTATTACTTAATATTTTATTTATTCAATAAAAATATTAATATTTTATTTATTCAATAAAAGGGAAAAAGTTTAGCTACAGGTTGTCATAGTTACAGTATCCCATTTGAAATCTTCTCCAAGCTATCACAGAGCACTGTCCTATTATCAGAAAATCAAGATTAACATTCAGTTAGCTTTATTTTATGTCAGTCTTTTCTGTTGGCAGTAATTATTCAACTATCAAAAGTATCATTTTCTTATATGTTTCAGAACAGAAGTGAAAGTGAATGTTTTCTGTGAATGTTGAGTTTTGGTCATAAAAGAAGCCGCAACCAACCTCTACTGGGCTTGATTTCTTTAATAGATCTCTCACTTTCTCTTTCGGATTCTGAATGCTCGTGCATGCAAATTGGACACTGGTAGATGGATCTGTAACGATCACCAGGAAAGGTTTAAAGGTAGGTAAGGTTAGGATGGGTGTCTATAGATTCAAGACCGACAGGGTCACCTGTTTAGGTGAAGATTGTCAGGGGTTGATGAGGGCTAGCTGCTCCCTAAAGGGTGGGGAGCCAAGCATGACACCATGGCCAGCAGGGCAGTGGCCACTCCAAGCAGACCCACAGTGCCCCACGATGCAAGTGGGCCAGGCCGGGGCGGGGGGCAGGCAGGGCTGGTCAGGGCCAGTGGGACGTATTAGTGCCCTCGAGGCCTTGACAAAGGTCGAAAGCTGGCAAGGTGCATCAAGCTGAAACTTATGCTAGAGTTAGGGTTAGGCTTTAGCGATAATTCAGTAAGAGATTAGTGTGGTTTACAACAATGCATTCGTTACCTTTAAAATGTACTGTAATCAAAGATAACTGGAGGGAAATAAAAGATAACGTATCTTGTAATCAGCTATCATTCCAGTTTGGCTTCAATATTTCCTTTGTTTATTTGGCAGGCAATCAAGCCAAGCCAAGCCTCTAGATGCTTTACAGAGCTGCCAGAATCAGGATTTATGTTTTTAACAAGCCCTATTCTAAACTGGCCTCTCAGAAATGAATTCAGATTTGGAATAATTACCTCCTTGTAGTCCCATGTCCCAACAGGATTTTGTTAAATGCAAACTTACCATAACCTCCGTTTGCCATAATTGTCTCAATTAGAGGTGTCCTAACTCCTGTCTCTTATACAAAACAAATTTCTATCTGTCAGGGACAGAATTTATCTGGTTTACCACTGTCATATAACGATGCCTTTGAAATGCCTTTCAGTCGGTTAGACTTTATTTAGGTTTGATGTCTAGATTACCTGTAGCTTATTAGCTGCTGATACCATACAAATGCATATCTTTCTGACAGACTTTCACCTTCGAGTGTAGATGATTTAAATATATCACTTTCTGTAATATGTACTGGCAGAACAATTTGCTGTAAATGAGAGCACTAAATGAAAACAGTTGATGGCTCTTAAAAAAGGATAGGATTTGTAGCAAACAAAAGTTAGGAACAACACATCACAGATAAAGGATCCTTAAATACGATACGCTGAGTTTGTGGGGACTTAGGACACTGAAGGAATAGACTGACATTTACAGCTAAGTTGCTCTAAAAGGCTGGCTGCCATATCCCCATCTTCCCTGGTCACCTTCATGTTGTTCAGTCACATGAACGCAGCCCCAGTGGTTTCCATCGTTTGATCCTGCAAGAAATGAGCATTGTCGTTTTTTCTCTGGATCAGCTATAATGACATGTAATGACAGTTCACCACTGCATAAATTTTGTCCTGATAAAAGTTAGTCTTACATGGCTAGCAGATATAATTTTACAATTATAAACCTTCTGCCACAATAGTGCAGTGAAATAAAATAGGTAAGATGAAATACCAGTATGTGGGTGTCAAAAAAAGTTTAAAAAAAAAAAAAAAATAGAAGCACTGTTGAAGATCGAAAGGATGAGGGACCCAGAGGAAGAAGGGAAGCTTTCTGTACCTTCACCATAAAATTTTCTGAGGTACAAACTAGTGTAAATAAACTAGTATAAATCAGCTCATGCAGTTTTCAGGGAAGAAGAATTTGTAATTTTTTTATGTCCTACAATAAACAAACACCCTGTGGAACTGGAAGTCCCAACACGTAAATATTATTGTTAGAATGCACTTATTGATTTGCCAAGTTAATAACACTTTATGTTTTACAAATATGAATGAAAACAAACTCCTAGAGGTAAGAAAAGTGCATTCAAAACTGAACATTATCAAGAGAAAGGGGAATGCAGAGAATGGCTCTTCTGGTGCACTTTTTTCCTTGGAAAGTACAACAAAAAATAATTCAGGGATTTATAAAATTGAATTTGTGAGAATGCTGAAACAGCTCTAGTCACAGCACATTGTCTTATAACTGGAATAGACAGAGGCTGCCCAAAGCATTTATCAGTAAAGAATTCTAATGTGATTCCACAGAGAAAACCTGCGCTCATTTCATATGGGACTGTATACTTGCCATCAGGTCCTAATGATTTAATAATTAATTTTCAAAATCTCAAATGTAAGCTTTTAGGTAGGAGCCTCTTTGTAAGTGCCTGAATAATTCAGCTTGTGTTGTACATTACCTACACACGAACTTTCTGTGTAATCTAAAAAATCCTTTTTCGTGACAAGAATAATGTAGTAATCTAGTTTAATCTTGTATTGTCCAGTTGTTCTAATATAATCTCCAAAATAATTTGAAGTTGTGTTATTTTTAGTGTGATCTGCCATTCAAGAACTTGTCAAATTCATTTTGGTCTGGTGGGGGTGACATTCTCTCCTTATTTGTGATAATGTAAAACAGCATTTAACCCTAATGGCATTGTTTCGATCAATAACGCTTATATGCCCAGGCCTGCAAAGGGCTCATGAAAGTTATAGAAGAGGTTCGTTTAGTATTCATCTTTGTAGTTTCTTTGCTTTAGTTTATTAAGGCTGATTCTTTTGTTTGGAGCCATTTTACCTCTGTCAATGATACTGCCTGAAATTATTAATTAGGTTTCCTGCTTCAGTGTTAAACTTCTCAGGTCACTGTGATGCGTCATTGAAACAAGCTCATTAAGATGAACGATGTGTGTTGTAATTTCATTAGTGTCATCAATAATGTATTATACTTTTCTGTTTAGGAGTCTCTGTTTTGTGTGGGTCAGGCTGACTGTGTGAATTATGTTTATAAAATCAAAAAAGTTAAGTGATAATACTTAATAATTAAGTAATAATACATAATAATACAAAATAATTAAGGTAGATACTTAGGCAATTAAGCCATAAGTTGCAATTGTTGTTTTAGAGGTATAGGCTACAAAACCAGTTTGTATTAAGGAATGTTTAAGTAATTGAATTTCGCAGTACAAAGTAAAATCTTTTGGTATCATTATGCACGTTGTGGTCACACAGTGGTATCTTGTGCCAATGAAATGTCTGGGTTTTATTTTTCAGTCCGTGTATAATCTTTAATGAAAACACATTTCCAACTTGTAAAGGCTTGGACGCAATAAACTGGACTAGCCATTTTTTTTATTTGATGAAGCTTGCACAGAGATAAGTAAAATTGTATAAATTGACTCTCATGAACATGCATAAAGAGAGAAATCATTTTATGCAACAAAGGGGTGGCATGGCTTGCCAAGCAAAGATAAGTAATTGAAAAATATAAGATCCTGGTGCGAGTTCCTAGCAGAAAATCTGAAAAAACAGGAGGTGCCGTATGATGTTACTTATTATTTGCATACATAAAAATAGGTTCTGTCATACTATGCAATCAGCTGTGCCAAAATCATATTACTATTGCAAAAGTTAAGATACTCTTTTAAATTATGGCAGCAGACTGCTTTGTCTCTTTCATTCATCAAACAACTAAGCTTTTCTCATTAGGCACTGATTTGTGCTGTAGTCAGATGCCACAGGCTAGGGATACTTGTCTTTCACCGTGGATCACCTGCCTGTGGATTTACTGTGGAATCACCTGTGATTCCAAAATCAGTTACAGTAGAGTTAAACTGTATTAACATCCTTGTATGCCGAGGTAAACGGTCTTTTTAGCCTGTGTGCCTTGGCTAGAGCACGTGAAGATGGGATGGGAAAAGATGTGTTCCTATTCACCACAAACATTTTCTCAATAAACTGGAACCAAATGTTCCAGTCTCCAGGCCGTGCTGTCTTTTAGAGTCTGATTTCTAGTAGCCCAAGTTAGTGTTGCTCTGCTGATGGTTACTGTCTTACAACTTTTTTGTTAGTTGACATTACCCCCAATAAAGGAATAGAGGGATCCTAATACAGATCAAGATGCCAGTGTTGTAGGCATTTGGAGCAGAATTCTAGCTCAGTCAAACTCTCCCAGCCATCAGTGAGATAGGACTGTCACATGCCCCCTGAAGGTGGATAGTAATGTGATTATCTCTAGCATTGCCCCTGCTGCTCAAGGGCTTTGAGGGGTTGTGAACAGGCTTCTGTCTCCCGGTGAACTATGGAAACTGTAGAGGAGAGTTCTTCAAAAGCCTGGTTCTGCTCACACTCATCTCAGCAGGAGTCCCTGAATTGATTTCAGAAGGAGCAAAATCAATCCCTGCTGTGAAAACTACAGTATTTCCCATAGAACAGCCTATCCTTAAAAACCAACAAACCAAGAATTTTTCTGGTTCTCAACATACACAGTCTTCATTTACTGTATCACAGAGATGCTTTAGGGACAGTCCATAAAATAACTTCAGTCACCTTTGAGTGTAAGCTGCATCATAGTCTCAAGGAAGAGCAGCATCAGCTCAGAACTGAAGCAGCAGGTAGTTGTCCTCCTCTGGCTGCCGCAGTGCAAACTGAAGAAGTTATTGCCACGTCTGCCTGTTACTGTCCTCTTGCTAGAGGTCCTTGGCCCCGCTGAGGTCTCCCTGCAAGTGCGCATAACCTGTCTCAGTCCAAATGATCTAGGTCGTTGATGACCTACTATATAACCTGTGTAAGCTGTCCTTCTATTGCAGTGTTGGATTCGAACCGTTTCCTTCCTCTGTTTAAAACTACCGGATATTACATTGCAGAACACTTGAAATGGCTAGATGTATTGTTGTTGGGATAAAGAGCTTACCATTCCTATGGCACAGTCCTGGTTTTGGCTGTGTACCCAATATAGGAAGGTAAAAGCATAAAGACTGAAAAATAGTGTTATGAGGCTAGGAGTTATTATATATCTTTGAAAACCATTGCCCCTAATTCAAAGTCTTTTTTCAAACTGGAAAACATGGCAGAAGATTGCGGATTTTCTGTGGTGTCATTTATTGGGCTACTTTGTTACCATTCCCTCTTGTAGACTGGCAATTGGATGACTCACGTAATAAAGATACACGTTTGTATTCATCTGTGTTGTAGGTACTTAGCAGTTCTGTTACTAATTTGGAGTTGCCATTGTGCCTGTTCTGTCATGCAATTAGGTTACTAACACAGTATCCAAGTTGTCCCGCCTTCTTGCTGGTTTCATTCTGTGGAACAACTTCTCCTCTGCCCTGAGCACCTGCCTTGTATATATAGAGAAGGTCCTGCACCAAATCGTGTAACTTTCCTGTTTCAAATTTCACTCACTTCTGTTTACAGTCAAAGCAGCTCCTGGGTGGAGATTTATGATATTTACACACTTTCTAATTAGGATAATGATTACACCTGCTTTTAGATAACATTTACAGCCTGCTTCAAAGAGTCTCATTGAAATCACTGACTAGCTTTGAATTCTGAGCCTTCTACACCTCACACAGATAACACTTCCAAGGAATTAGGCGTTACCTTTTCATGTGTTTTTATACAAGCCATTAAAAAGTCTTGCAGATGTTGTAGGAAAACACAGTATTTGTTTCATAAGGGTTTAGCTGTGCATTCCATTTATTTCCTTCCTCAAGTATGCGACATTAAAGGTGGGTTGCTCTTGTACTGGTGCCACAAAAGATTATTGATGAAATAAAGGCTCTGCTGAGGGCAATGAGAGTTTTACCATTGACTTCAATGCAGCTAGAATTTCACCTCTGAATTGTGAAATAAATAACAGGAGCGGGGGGGGGGGGGGAGAAATCTGTGCCAAAGCTCCACAGTAATAACCAAACTTTTTTTAGAGGCCAATAAATGAAATCTAACTGATACCTCATGAGGGGTGTGATAGGTCTAGGCTCATGATTTTGAATAAAATCTTGAATGGTCAAGGGGCAATGTGAAATTTCTTTGATGGCTTTAGTGAACATTTCAATGTACGTTCAAGTGAACATTTCAATGTACGTTCACCTAGATCAATGAACAGATGTGGTTTAGAAAGCCGTAATAAATATGCAGTTTTCTTTCAGTTTGCCCTGGGTCAGCTTTACTGTGCATAATATGTATCATCTTTAAAGTGTTGCTGGTACTTGCAGGGTTTCTTGATGATTTTTGATGAATTGTTTTGAGTAAAAAGTTTACCATTCTCCATTGTTCTCTTTTAGAAATATTCTTTACAGACTAGATGAAAGGACAAGCCAGTTTTCAGTACTGCTAGAGGCACTGGAGCACTGCAAACTGCATCAGTCAAATGAGACCATTCAAGCAGCCTTGTCAGAGGTGCTGAACAGCATCAATTCAGCTCAGGTTTACTTCAAAGCAGGACTTGATGTGTTTGAGACTACCTTAGCTGGAAAGAAATGAGAGGATTCTCTGCATTCCAAGACGTCTGTTTACAACTTGCTAAACAAAAGTTCAACTTGGACCAGAATTTCTCTGAGGATGAAACCTTTCTCAACTTTTCTTTCAGTTGGCGCTTAAAGGTACTGCAGCGCATGTTTTTATAAATATAAAACAGTCTTTTGCACTGTTCACAGTATATCTCAAATGTCTGTTTCTGAATGTATAAAACTTAATGAGAGGAAATAATACTTAAGATGTGTTTTTTGGAAGGACATCTGCTGTATTTTTATATGTAAATTATATTTTTATGACTAAGAGCCCAATCTTGCAAAGTACTGAACATGTCCTGCAATATGCTGAAGACCTGGTTCTGACACACCCCAGATGTATACCCAGGTGAGCTTTCCATGCCTAATCTGTCAGAAAAATTTGACTTAAGTATATCCTTGTGTTTCTTAACTTTCTCAGCAAACTCATCTTCTTCCTAACTCCTTTAAGAGTAAGTAGTTGAAGGATGTAGCATTTCCTTGTGTATCCTCCTAGCGCTGGAGTTCATCGGGAAATGCACAAAACACCCTTATTAGTGCAATTCAACACCTTTACTCCTGTGGAACAATAAATACCTCAATTCTGAGAATACAGATAAGCTTAGATTATCCCATTTCTGTATGAAAAAAGAGTTGTTTTCTCTAGTAATTCTTGGTGAGATTTTTTTTTGTGATGATTTCAAATGATTTGAAAAGTGTGAATTAGTAGTTACACTTGTACAAAAATACTTTGAATTTCTATGTTAAATAAAAGAACTGCCTAGTCTTATAAGGCTACAGGCCTTATAAGTTTACACATTACCAGAACAGCACACTTCAAGGTCTCCCTAAATTTCCAGAGAGCAGTAGATGAAAACAAGACCTGAGAGTTCTGGGAACATTTTTGAGATTCCACCACTCGGCCACACGACCCACTATTCCAGGCTGGATCATTCCATCAGCAGTGCCCAGCATACAGGACCTGCATTTTTCTCAAAAAGCACAAGGAAGACAGAAATTCATTCCCTACTGTAGAACCAGGAGTTCACCTCTGAAAGCACAACCTGATGAAGCATATTGCAGGGCTAAAACTCAAGTCTGTTTTGCATTGGTGGAAGCCGTGTACAGAGGCTGTAATCACACCATTACCTTGTTGGCCTGAAGTCATCTGTGAATGAAAGGGTCAGAAGGTTCAGGGTCCTAACCTCTAAGGGGATAATATACACCCTTCAGAATTGCAGGTCTTAATAATATAAGCAGTTGAAATTGTTAAGCCCTATTGGGTTTAGAGTTTTACAATCTCAGATGATTCTGGGGTTAGAGCTTAAAAAAAAAATTTTATATAGATACTTAGAATTGAAATATAATTTATTTGATGGAAACGTTAAATGTATTGTTACCTAGTTTGCCATGGAAACGTTACAGAAACATTTCGGATTGCAATAAAAATGGAAAAAGTATCTGTATTAATGTAAAAAAATTGCCTTAAGGAAAATTTTAACATGCACAATTTGGTGAAAGGGTGAAAGCTCATGAAACAGTACGAGGCTTTTTAAAGTGTGTGTTCACATAGCAAGAAATGAGAGTTGTTTACAGATCTGGGTTTCTGTTTCCAAAAGTCCTTGGCAAATCGGTCTCCATTAGCAATGACCTGGGACTAGGAGCATACAGCTATGCTGTTGCTGCATTTCTTTGCACACTATTATCCTAACGTGGGCAAAAGCATCCTGGGTCTGACCAGAGGCGGGGCTATGCAGCTGCACAGCTACAACTGAAGTGGGAATATGTTCAACATCAGTCAGCATGACTGCATGAACTTGGACATGATTCTCTCCTATCTGGACTTGGCATCTGACAAGCAAGAGTATATGATTATTATTTTGCTGTTGCTGGTACCAATTCTGTTTACTGCAGAGACAACTGGACTTCCAGAGAGCAACATTTTTTCTTATACTACAGTGTTTGTTCATCCCCTTGTTTCTATAGTTGTTGTTATTGTAGTACTTAAGTGGTTGGAATAGCCGCGTTTGAGTTGTATGTTTATTTCGTCGTAATATTTGGCAATGTACTGTGCTCAGTACGTTTGAATTGTATTTTCTAATAGGGACCACTCATTTAGTAACATATTTTCTTTAGAGTGCTGACTCCCTGTGGAGCCAACGTCTATGGTCTTAAATGATATAGGGTCAGATGCTATTAAGAGACCAAAAATAGAGATTAACAGTTCCTTTAAGTCTGCCAGGTGAATTTAGTAAGTACTTCCTCAGTCTTAGTATGTATGTTCCACCAAAACCACCTCTAATGTAACCAAAGTGTACTCATGCAAAATGGGTGAAATCTGTTGGGAAGAGTATCCCTCATGTATAATTTCTCAACCATCTAATTCCTCACTAAAACATTTATCTTGTTTTCTCACTAATGTCTTTCTATAACCAGCAGACTATGAAGTACTCTACCACAAAAAGCACTGCTACTATGAATGCTTGTCTATTCTAGAGATGATGTTGGTGAGATGAATCAGATGAGCTATTTAGGGACTTAAATGCATTGATTTCAGTGTCATCTCACACTTCTAGATCTCTAGGCTTTTATTTCAAATATTCAGATCTTATATATATGTGAGTGCTCAGTGATCGTATTTGTACCATTATAGGTTCGGAAGAGGCACTTTTGAGCCATATCCTTCCATTGGTTTTTAAATACTACCTATTGACTTCAAAGAATTTAGAGCAAGTTAAGGTCCTAAATACTTGGTGTGTTTCTAACAGAATTTTTGACCAGCGAGCTGTGGAACATCAGCTAACGTAAGGTGTTAGGACGTCATAGTAGCTTACCCAGATTGAATTCATTCCTATGTTGTGTTGAAGTAAAGAGCGCCCTTACAGGCAGAACTATATTCACAAATTGCCTGAATGATACTAAAAATCTGTTACCTTTTCAGAAACATCAACTGCCAGAGACAGTATAACAAATGCATTGATTGCTAAGCAATCTAGAGTCATGCTCACAGTGACCAGAAAATCCGTACCACTTCATATACTTGTATGTTGAGACAGATGATAATAAAATGCAAATAAGATTTTATTAGTGCATATTTTAAAAAGTCCATAAAGAAGCTAAAGTACGATCAACTCAGATGAATAGTAAGTACATGGGAGCTGGATTTTGAATACTAACCTTAAAAAAGGCAGTGAATTGCTTCTATCATCCAAGAAAAACGACTATTTTGATATACGGTATCTGTGTGAATACGCAAACACACAAATACACACATGCCTTTTATCTTCAAAACATTGTACAAACAGGAATTTACTTGCAGCGGTATGATACATTACATAAACGTAGATGTAAATAATAACTACATGAGAAAATTAGCATGGTTTGGACTGTTTCACTTACCTTTTAGAAAAGGGTATTTCAATCTAGAGGTTTAAAAGGCATCACTTCAGCTGACCTCAGTTCTTGCACCGGTAGGTGGGGAAAGGTTAAATCTCTCCAGTGTCACAGAAGGGACTTCTGGAGGTCATCTAGTCCAACCTCCCTGCTCCAGCAAGGTCACCTAGAGCCAGTTGCCCTGGAGGGACTACATTCAGATTGCTTTTGAGTATCTTCCCAGGATGGAGATTCCGCAACCTCTCTGGGCAACCTTGTACCAGTGCTTGGTCACCCTCACAAAGAAGAAGGGTTTCCGTCTTCCATAGAGAATAGTTTCTCCAAATCTCTCCCTATATTTCTTAGCAGTTACGTTATTGTAATTGGTTTAATTGCAAACATTCAAAAGATAACCATCATTTCATTCAGTGAAAACTCTTGGCCAAGGTCTCTAGGGTTTCACAGTTAATATGTTGGAAGGTTTGTATAAGGAGATTTGTCCTTCAAGCCATGGGGTTTCTTTCTAAGTTGTAGAGACTAATGTCTATTATGGACCCTGCTTCCCAGTTGCAGGATTTCTGTCTCCATGAAAAGAGTCATTGAGAACAAAAGATGCATTAGAAAATGCAGGGAGGAAAAATACCCCTCAGCACATGTGTATCTGTGTGCTGTGAATGTATCTATTTTAACCAAACTTTGGGAGCTCAGTGCAGTTCTATGGCTTGTGTTGTGCAGAAAGTTAGGCAAGATAATTGTATGGGTCATTCTGGCTTTAAAAGCTATTAAATACTATAAACATAGTTATGTCTGGGCCTGTATTCTCAAGGGGGCAGTTAAGAGTTTCCTTAAAAGGCTTGTGTTGCAGGCTGTTATCCGAGAAATGGGTATCTCTGACATACATTGCAGTTGCTATCTCAGGAAACAAGCATAGTGTGGAAGATGTTATTTCCCTTTAGCACTCTGTAACATTTTAGCAGTATTTTGCCAGTCACAGAAAGGTGAGTGATAGGAAACAAATCTCATTTTAAGATGCTTCGGACCTGAATTTTGAAAACAGTTAACCTTATGCAGCACTATAAAAGTTCAAAACATAGTAAGGCGTCTTCTGTTGGAGCCCTGAGTCTACAAAACTTGGGATAGAGACTCCAGTATGGCAAGTAAATGTCTCAGAAATGTAGAAGACACAATTAGATACTCCCTATTAAACGTTATGTTAATGTTACAAATCACTTGCCTGCCAATGCAGGGATAGGATTTCATCACCCCAGATAGTTTTTGGTGGCTTTGACCGAACTGTCTTTTCTCCCTCTGCCACCATCTTCTCCAACCGGCTGCATTCCCTGCATTCGACTTCTCTTACAGCCTTATGCCATGTGATGACTTTCCGCATTCCTCACCACCTTCTTCTCGGTCATGCCCACTAATTTTCTGTCTCCATTCTGGTTCCTTATCACTTCTTAGTCATCACATTAATTTACCAACTGTCACTTTTTAGTCTCCCCTTTAATTCACCAGCCACCAAGTTGATCTCCCTCTTTCCTCCCTCTGAACTCAGTCACACTTTTTGTTCCCTATCTGCTTCCACTTTCCTTAGCCAGTCATTTCAGTTTTCCCATTGCATCCATTCCCTCATTTTCTGCCACCTTTCCTGTACCTGTGAGGCTTTGTCCCAGTGTGCATCATCTCTCCACCTCTAGATCTTGCCCTCTGTGTTTGAATCTGTTTGCCCATTCTGCTTGGGCATGGTGGAAAATTGCAGAGTGATAGATCAACTCACCTTCCTGAAGTTTAGATTTCTTATTCCTGGTACAGCTGACCACAATAAAGAGCTCAAAGTGATGGAAAAGTCCTGCTCAGATCTAAGTAGGTAAAATATAAGGACACATCATCTGCTAAATTCAAAGTAGTCTCTTCTGAGTATGTTTTTCAATTACAACTTGATTGAGTTGGATACAGATTTTCTTGGGGCCTGCAAGGTATTTTTTCTTAGCTTCTTTCTCTCTAATGTTTGAACCAGGAAAATCCCTCAAAAGTATCAATGTAGGCAGGTGATGATCCTGAAAGTTTTGAAATAAACTTTTTGAAATTGGATGAATAAGAAATGATAGACAAACTTTCAGAGTTGGTACTATCTACTATCTGCCTACAAAATAAAATAAACAGCATGTAAGCACATAATTTTTTCTGAACTTGTGCGTGCCATACAGTACTTTATGTGATGGCTACATACAAAAGTTATGTGTGTAAATATCTGAGTAAGTAAAGATGGTTAGAGCAGAAGCAAAACTTGGGTTACTGTAATGAAGTGTTTTAAATGATTAAGGATGGTAAGGACTCCAGCCATATGCACAAACCTGTACCTGAACATGCACACTTGAACCTAGGAAGTGCCTAAGAATAATGAATACTCATCTACGAAGCAAAGGATTTAAGAATATCTAAATTGGACTGTATGTTGGTGCTATCAAGTGTAACTTTTTTTTTTTTCCCTAATGTTAATCCCATTGCCCCTGGTGATTTCTACTATTGCTTATACACACTTGTCATAACTGGAGAATATGTACACCTGCAGATTTAGATTTACTGAAAGATTATGTTCCCCCTCAGTCATACTGACTTGGTCTGTTTTTTTTCATCAGGGTTGACTTTACCATGACTGCTTATCAGGGTACTGTTCCACATGGGTGAGGTCAGCAGAATTTGGACACTACTTATGGAATTTCCCAAAAGATTTGGTATCAGAATATTGTTTATTTGTGTTTAATCTATTCTCTTTAATCTCTCAAGATAGATTATTAAAAGCAAGAGTGTATTTTTCCAAAAATGGGCAGGAGTCACAGTGTTCAGTAAACCCACAGGGCAGAATATAAATGTGTATGTACAAGTGTTGTATTATAATCTAGTATTAACTTAATAGTTATAATAAATATTGGCATGGGTTAATGCACACATTCTTTTACGAGCTCACAGACTGAAATTAATACAAGGGCTTAATTTAAAAAATGTAATCAGAATATAGGCATGGAACAACTTATTTTTCTGTGTAAATGTAGTATATGCTTACTTATCTGCCTAATCCATTTGGTTAAAAAAGATTAGGGTTTTGTTTAAGCTACAACAAGCCTTTGAAAAGGAAGTCTTGCTCTTTATTTTTCCTTTAAATTTGTGCTGCCTTTGGTGTTTATGGAAGGCTTATCATGTGTTAAGACGGTGTAACACCTCCTTGTCTGACCATTCCTGGATTATTTGATAGAATTAAAAGTGGTATTTCAACACATGGTCATTGGAAGAAGGTCCTTTCCTAACCAGTTAATGTATATGATATTATAGACTTGAGTGGCTGCCTTTACCATGCAGTGGTATAGGTATGCAATATGATGCTTTGAGGCACCAATTTAAAAGAACAATTATTTTTTTTTTAGTAGTATTGCAGAGACCTGCTAATTTTTCCCCCACTTGAAACTGTCCTCTCCTGAGCATACTGGTAATACAGCAATGTAATACCAAATTCTCTTAGCACCTGCTAGAAGCTCTTATTATGGGTGGCAAGTTAGGGGGTTGCCTGAGCTGTCAGTGTATTTCCACGGTTTTTAATTAGTGACTCTTGTAGCCCCACTCAGTTTTTCTGTAGCACAGTCCTAATACTGGTCTGAATGACACTGAGGTGGGATGGATAGGTCTGACTGGTGTGTTAGCTTGCTACAGAAGCTGCTGTTGCCCCCTATCCTTAAAAAGTCAAATATAATAATTGGTAAGTTCTTCCCAAACTTTTGGTGTTTTCAATCTGTATACTGAGGATTCTGAAAAAGTACTGGAACACGGGTTTCTTCATGCAGTCTCATTTCCCGTTCTCAAGAGCTGAAACATCTTGTAGTCTATGAATCCACTAGAGGAGAAATAAGAAGATGCTTAATATTTCATACTTAAAGCAGATAAGATGACTACAAATTCTCTTTTGTTTTCCATTTGCAGTTTATGCAAGTTAATATGCAACATACTCTTATCACATGCATTATGATTTGGTATTCTGAGACAAATGGAAAATGAATGTGATTCCATATCCAGAGGAAGTACAATGAATTCAGGGAATACTTCACATTCAAGTATCTTTTTTTGTATCTCGTTTGCATACAGTGAGAAAAAGCACAAGTGAACATAATTTGGAACAGATACTTCTGGGGGTTTTAGTACACATCTGGAAAATAATACTCTTCTGCATAAGGCCAGATTTTAGCATTGCATTCATACCTAGCTGCATGGTAATGTCTTGTATGTCCTCATTGCTGTACCTTTGAGGGTTAATGCTCAAATGCTGTTATCAGTGATCACGTTAGTCTCAATACAGACTATTATTTTTATGTCATGTAACAACTTACAGAGTTTACCCAATCGGATGGAACATGCAAGTATTTCTGCCTATTGTGTGCAAAAGAGCAGCTGTCAAGTTGTGTTATCTTTGTCAAGGTTTGACATAGAATGTGAGATGCCTGAATGATGACTCCCTCATTCCATCTACTTCTCAATTTTCATGTAGTAAAATCAAGTTGCCATAACTGATAGCTAATCAATTCAGAATATTAAGTAACTAGGTTTTTTGACCATGCAGTCATATAAACTTGATGCAGTGATTCCTGGAAACCAATAAATATCATGTTATGCGGAAATGTGCAATGAAAGGTTGATTTTTATAACACATTATAGAATGTTGAGTTTGAATAAAACAGCTTACTTGCAAAATTAGTTTACTTTGTATCAATTTGTACTTTTATAACATAGTGTAATAAAAAGGTAACATTGGCCGTTAATGTAAGTAGATTCTACGTACTTTGATTAAGAAGCACATTTTACTTGTTTGTGCTATGAATACGATTTTTGCAGTCTGTGAGGGTGTTTGTACAGGAGGCACTGTGGACTGGAGTTCAATAATAGACATTTTGTCAAAGTGGTTGTGAATTAGACATTTTTTCCATAGTTACATTTTTGCTAGAAATTAAACTGGAATATGAAGATGTGTATAATGTACATTGCACTGAATGATTTGGAATTATATTCATTTGTTTTTTGTTGGTTTTGCTTTCTTTTTTTAATTGGTTCTGCCAGCGAGCTGTAACGTATGCCTCTCAAGCTGCTGATTCAGTAACATGGATCCCAGGGTATTAAAACATAATGGGAAGAAGGAAAAAAGCTACTGAGAAAAAAAAAAATAAATAGCGAGAACCTCAGAAACTGGGTTGTGATAATTTACTGACAGGATAATTTTGGATTTTCCACTTTTTTAGGTGCTGGTTTATAGAAAGCACAGATATTCAGGTAATTGGTCTTTCAGGTAGGAAGAAATTGTATGTTTTTGAGAATCAAGAATTTGAAAAGTAGATAGAGATTTTGGATCAAACTCAAAAGTATTCAGTATGAAACTCTACTGAAATGAATGATGAAATATGAAAATAATGAAATATGAAATAATGAAAAAGCTACTGAACAACTTTATGCTATCTGAAGAAAGAGACCAGTCAGTTCTGAAAATCTTGATGAATGTAATATTCAGATTAAATGATATTCAGATGATCAAGATTTTTCCTGAAATTATAAGGTAGTTGTTATAAAAATAGGAATTCCATATTTTGCTTATAGTATATGAGAACTTGGAGGTTTTTCTGTACTTGTGAAGCACTTGAGAGGTGTAATGAAATAGTTTCATTGTAAATTAATGTGTATTTCCAAATTTTATTTCCATTTTGTGTAGGTTTTTTTGAAACTGCTTTCCTGTTCACCAGATTAAAAGGAAAAATAAAAGTGATAGCTTGTTAATGTTTTTAATCATGGCTAGATCATTAACCTAGTTTGATATATTAGCTCCATACAAAGTGCAGCTCTGACTAGAATGTCTCATGTAATGTTAAAAACTAATTTGTGAAACATATTCCTTCAGAATATGTTTTCTTTAAGCCATGTAAACTTGTGCCATGAAAATAAAAGCCAACCATATAACAGAAGTTATATACAATTATCTGATTTTCAATTCGTGCTGATAAGATCTGTGGATGTCATTATTACTGAAAAATGTCATGAAGATAAATGTTCTTTGCCTGGGTATCAAAATCTTCTGTGGCTCTGCTTAGGAGATTGGACCATTATCCTCTTTCACCGAGTATCTATCTGAGCAATAAATAAATAAAAAAATAACAAAAAAAAAGTATATTTAACATATGATAAGCATTCCAAGTAGTTAGCCTTGGTATAGAACAGATTTGTCCAAGAAAATGGGAATATGACCTGTCCTCTCCACTGTTTTATTTAACCTTGAGATTGCTATGGCATTTCTTGCACCTGTATTTCTTAGGAAGTGGTAGCGCAGAGATCAATCTAGGAGTGGAGCTTATAGGATGATGTAATTATGAAGGCGTTCGCTTTTTATATGAAGTTTAGGTACGGTAACCATGCAACTGAAGTAATGGAATAATTTGATGCTGTCACGTGCAGTGGTTATATACTAGGCTGATGAACAGGATGGAAGTAGAAACAGGTTCTAGCCACTGGTAGCTGCTTGAGGTGGCCAGCAACGGGTTGAAAGGTCTAAGGGTGCCAGAAGTCAGCACTGGGAAAGGCAGGTGCTGGTGAGCTGATTCTATTGCACCAGGTACCAGAAAGCACACAGTGGAGGTCTGGCTCTTGCCCAAAGAACTCTGACACTCTTTTAACCAGCTCTGAAGCTGTTTTGAATGCACTGTAGAACAGTAAGAGCACTTCAGCCCCACCCTGATCTGTTTATTTTGGAAAGGGCGTGGTATGAAATAGCTAAGATATTTAACACTAGAAACAGTAGTAAATCCTGTCTTTGAAAGAGAAACTCGGGGCCTTGTGAGTTAGTTTCTATATTCCATCAGAAGAGAATATAAAAGTGACTATGAGAGTGGTGCTGTGAGCAGAATCGATTTTAAGCTACTTAGTAACAACAACTGGATCACCATTTTCTCCCTAACAGACAAGTAGTAGAATGCGTGATCCTAGGACTGGATAAGATAAGCTAGGTCTAAATATCTGAGTTTTAAAAGCTTCAAAGCCTTTGTTAAGGCACATACACAAAGGCAGCAAAGCAAAGATTTCATTCAGTACAGTGACCTTGAACAGTCCGTTGACCTTATTTCAAACAACTTCAGTCTCTTTCAGCTTACAGTGCTCCTCTCAGCTGCAGAGGCTCTGGGCTGTATCTCAAGTGTTGTAAACCAAGATCACTCCTTTCAGCTTACATCAACTGAA
The DNA here is from genome assembly GCF_964289735.1 of Phaethon aethereus. Lineage (NCBI taxonomy): Eukaryota > Metazoa > Chordata > Aves > Phaethontiformes > Phaethontidae > Phaethon > Phaethon aethereus. Next base: position 21,556,772 of record NC_138585.1, on the reverse strand, counting down.
GACCTGATCTGCTGTTTGTAACTCAGCCCCAAAAAAATGGAAGCACTTTCTGACATTGCTTGACTATCTCATTTCAAGAGAATTCTAGTAAGGTTTCCAGCCAATGCCTCCGATTCATCTTTCGGTGTATTTGAGCTGAGGTCAGTGATATGCCAGAGATGAATCATCCCTTTGGTTACTGGTTACTTTTCCTGCACAAAAGAGAACACACATCAGAACTAATACTGTGCCAATATTTACTTCATTTTAATATGTGGTGTTGGTTTAATAGCAAGTATTGTACTTAAAACTGGAGCTCTCCCCTAAACAGTTACCTGTGATGCCTTAAGAATAAACTGATTTTATACTGTAAAATATGAACCAGTTTCATACGGTATCCTTCTGTATCCCTTAGCTGTGATTAGAGAGGAAGATGATGGCACAGTGCCTTATCAGAACTGTGTCACTGTATCTTCTACAGGAAGAAGGGAAAATAATGGGCAGAGACGTACCGTAAGAGCTGAAAATACAGAAATTTAAAACTCAAAACAGTAGAAGTGTTCACAAGGTGTTGGTTATGCAATTGAGAATGAAAGTTAGAGAACTAGTATCTAACGTGAAACAAAATGGATAAATATTGTGCCAATATTGAAGAGACAAAATGGCTGAGAAATGCCTTTGCTTTGATAGTAGAAAGCTGTGGAGATTGTTACAGAACATACAGGGAAAACCTTAAGGTTAAAAACTGGTCTAATTCCAAGTTACATGATTATGTGTAAGTTGTAACGTGAGAGAAGGTGTACTGCTATATAACTAGTCAGACACTGAAATGTCTAATACCTATCAAAAAGGAACTGTTATATTCCAAACTGGAATATGGCATCCAGAGAAACAATGAATAAAAGAGAGTGCTGTCTGCATCTACCACAAACAGGTTGACATTTCTAACTGTATTTCTGTGGTTTTCCTCTGAACAATAATACAGCTCAGTGTAAGAATTCATAAAGATGGATTTGTCTCTAGCCTGTGTGACAGGCAGGTGTTTGTCAGCGTGGGACTATATATGAAAGATGGTCAAATTAGCTGAGTAAGTTTCCACATATGTCATGTGTCACTGCATTTCCTAAAGTGAAAGATCTAAAATGAAGATGCAGAACTATGATGGGAGACCTTGATATGCAGGTGTTACTTATACAGTGAGCATGAAAAATTAGCTCATACTCCCCACGCATGAAGTTCACATTTTCAAATTCTAGGAGGATGACCCTATAATGAACGCTGACTGAGTTCACTTTCAGGACTGTGCCATTCATAAACCACTTGTCACGCTCTTCTGGCACAACATAATCAGGGCCCTATGAGTGAGTAATAGCCTTGTATTCATAGCAAAGCCAATTTATTATCTTATATGTAAAATGACAACTTCATTATCGTTCACTATTACAAAATAGTAGGGAAAGTAGCAGTTGAAATAAAAAGGCAGCTTTTTAAATAATTCTTCTTACAGTATGAAAATTCAATACCTAAAGTCGTAGCATGTAACATCTTTATTAATCTGTGAAGAATTTAACTTGATGTTCTATGGCATACTTCACTGATGCTTCATCATTAGATTTAGAGAGAAAAATCTGTAATCACTGGTTGCAGCATTGTGGAGTTTTTTCAACCAGCTCTGCACCTCTTAACTCTGCATTTTTAGATTGGCAGAATTCTGCCTCGGTTACTTTGCTGGCCATCCAAGGAATTGACTCTAGCCTGTGCAATTTGATGCAACTTTGTAAACTGACTGCAGCTACTTAGTTCTGGTCACAATACAGTGCAAAACATTAGATGATTGGTCTTCTCATGGTTTTTGCTGTTATTTCCATGAGGCCTTCACCATCTATGTGCAATAAGCAACTGTTCATTTAGCTCCTGCTGGTCATCCTGCCTTTTCAGAATAAGAGGAACTCTTTCTTGCCAGAATAATTGTATTTATCCAACTTTTCTGTCATCTATTAATATCTCTGAGAAAACAGCCTTTTCAGAATATGTTCATTTGCTTCAGATTACATGTGTTGATGCCCATCATTTTATGAATCTAGAATAAATGAAAATGAATGATCGACCATGATAGGCAACTCATTAAGTAGACCTAAAACAAATTACATAATAAGGTGTGATCCAGTTGATGGTTTGAAGATCATTCACAGTATGGCAAGGTTGGCATCATTAACTGTAACTGGGAAGAAGAGTTGGATAGAGAAATTACAAACTATCGGATTTACAGAAGAATGATGAGAAAAGCATGAGGTTGAAAGGGCTGTTAGGACTCTTTTTTTTTTTTTTCCCCCCTCCACAGAATATTTAAGTAGGTTATTTTAATAACTTTTCTGCGCTAATTCTCTTTGTAGAGAACATTGGGAGTTATGGCCAGGCCTCAGCCAGCACACGTCAGAGATCTCTAATGTAGCCCACCTGAGGAACTACTTTCCAAGTTTGTTATCAATTTAATCAAATCTCGTAAGAGGGGGCATTTTTTGGTTACTGATGAAATGCAATTCTTTTTGAAAACTGTCTGTCAGAGAAAGTGTTTGCATTCCAGTACGGTTAGGACTCAATAATAAGTAATCCATATGTTGAAGGCTAAGACAGAAAGTTATACTGAATCAGCAAATAGATGTATTAGGAAAAAAAATTACTCTTGTAAGTATTACATAAAAATAAATTGCTATGTTGTATGAGCACCTCAGGGTCTCTAGGCAGGTCAGTGTCACAACACCATTATGACCTAAAGAGGTTTTCTGTTTTCCTCTTTTAATAGAAAGTGGGATTAAGGAGAAGGGGATCTGCAAGGAATGAGAAAGGCAGGCATACCTGGGACCTCCTGCATTCCAGCAGAGAAATGTAACTGCTGGACTGTCCTTCTTAAGCCTCTGTCAAAGACAGAGATTTTTGCCGAGATAAATTTCCCTAGTCAAAGAACAGTTATATACTTTTTTTTCCAAGAGGACATACAAAGACTTAAGAATTCTCTCCCCGACCAATTGTATGACACTTTGGATAAATCTTTATATGCAATAATACTCCAGGACCTAAGTAATACATCATATTTGATCTGACCAGGCATAAATCATTTATTCATGATATTTCATTCATAACTTGATTCATTGACTCATCTTTAGACAAGACAAGGTCAGTAGGAAAAAATGATTAAGCTTTTTGCCTGCAGGAGGAAGAAGCTTAAACAACAGATTCATCTTCACATCTGACCTCATGAAACTTGACAGAGAGAAGTAGACTTAAAAATCCAACTTTTACTCCCAATTACACTAGTTTAAACCCACAATCACTCCACTGGCTATAGAGTAAATGGGAGAAGCCTCTACAAGTTGGTGGAATCAGTCTGGAGTTCATACCATCAGGGAAGAATTTGACTCTGAATGAGGGGACTCAGACATTTAAAGTTGAAAACAACGTGCCTGAATATTTTATTGGATCAAAGATGGCAAGTCAGACTCTGTACCCAGTCATATCATTATAAATCTGGCGAGATGACATGAAATTTCAGACTAGTCTGAGCCTTCTGGCAGGCTGAACTAAACAGCCTCCTTGATTTACAGTTAACATTCTTGCCTGTGTTACTATTGGAATTTCATTTCAATAGACCTGATCCCTCCTGGAGTGCCCTGGAGAGCAGCATCTTTAGAACAGATCACTGTTTTTTTAAATAACACAAGGTGCAAGAGTATGTAATTTCCCTGCAATGTATCTATGGTCCTAGCACTCTGACGTTCGCCATAGAAGAGGACAAAACCTTCCTCATGTTCTATCGCAGCACTGGTAACATTTGTTGTGGAATAATTATTTTAAGAGGAAATAATACCGTGCTTCAGGTAAGGTAAGGCAGATCCTTCAAACTAATTTAAACTTGTCTGTGTGCTTAAGTGTCCAGAGGGCACAGTAATATTAAAATAAACAGCTATGCATGTATTCTAAAATGAAGCAAACTAAAGCAATGTGTCAAAATTGACTGCATTTGGAAGAAATCTTAATTTATTTGCATTTCTTAGAGTCACTTGTCAACAAGTGAAACTGATAGAAAAAGAAGGTGCTAATACATTGAACCCTTTGGAATTCTTCTGTTTGTTTTTAAGAAACAGAGATGGAAATGCGTAATTGTGAAAATAGCTGGAATCAGCATTTTATATCAAAGAACCTGGAAACAGATGCAAGCAACAGACGATGATACATTAGAAAAGAAACAGACTTTAAGATACCTGATGGGGGGTTGTTTGCAGGGGAATTTGGGGGGGACTTTGCTTCCTTTTTGTCTTTATGTTTCAGACTGTTGTATTGCAGAGTAGCCCACCAAGTGCTACAGTTGTTAGTATGAGCTGGAGAGTCCTTGAGCAGTGCATTTCCCCTACATATCATTGTAAAAAACTTGTGCTAAATAACCGAGTGCTGATTTCCCATCCCCAGCATTCAGTAGCCTTTAAAATTTCTCATTTCTTTGCTCTGTGATTGTGCTTTAGGCAGTAGCATAAAACTGTGATATATTAGCTTAAGGCAAGTAAGGGTATTTTCTTATATCATAGTTCTCACAAGAAACACCAGCTGTATTTTTTTATATGAATAAACATTTTAATCGTTTTAATAAGTTTAAAGGTAAATTAAACCTAGGAAGCTAATATAAGTACAGTATCATCCACCAAAAAAAAGAAAGAATAGAGCATGACAACTAAAGCAAGAATTCAGAGTCCACTCTTACTAAACTTGTTTACTTTGTGAACTTGCAGCAGCAGGTCTTTAATAAATAATCACACAGACCACTCATGACATATCCAAAGCTGGCAAAATAACCATCATGTTTGATATACATACATTTACATTAAAACTTCTTTTTTTTTTTGCTATTAGAAAGAATTTAACTTCTCATTATATGGATAATCACAGAATCACAGAATCACTAGGTTGGAAAGGACCTTTAAGATCATCAAGTCCAACCATTAATCCAGCGCCACCATGTCCCCAAAACCATGTCCTGAAGCGCCATATCCACAAGTTTTTTGAACACTTCCAGAGATGACGACTCCACCACCTCCCTGGGCAGCCTGTTCCAATGCCTGACCACCCTCTCAGTGAAGAAATTTTTCCTAATATCCAATATAAACCTCCCCTGGCGCAACTTGAGGCCATTTCCTCTTGTCCTATCACTAGTTACTTGGGAGAAGAGGCCAACACCCTCGTCGCCACAACTCCCTTTCAGGTAGTTGTAGAGAGCGATAAGGTCTCCTCTCAGCCTCCTCTCCTCCAGACTGAACCACCCCAGTTCCCTCAGCTGCTCCTCATAAGACTTGTGCTCCAGACCCCTCACCAGCTTCGTTGCCCTTCTCTGGACACGCTCCAGCACCTCAACATCCTTCTTGTAGTGAGGGGCCCAAAACTGAACACAGGATTCGAGGTGCGGCCTCACCAGTGCCGAGTACAGGGGCACAATCACTTCCCTACTCCTGCTGGCCACACTATTCCTGATACAGGCCAGGACGCTGTTGGCCTTCTTGGCCACCTGGGCACACTGCTGGCTCATGTTCAGCCGGCTGTCAACCAGCACCCCTAGGTCCCTTTCCGCCGGGCTGCTCTCCAGCCACTCCTCCCCAAGCCTGTAGCGTTGCATGGGGTTGTTGTGGCCAAAGTGCAGGACCCTGCACTTGGCCTTATTAAACCTCTTCATGGTTTCAAAAGACTGATGTTGTCTGCAATGCAGTAATTCACTCTAGAAAATGCTTCCATCCAAGGCAGCAATGACCAAACGTATGAACTGTGCAAAATTTCAGTCTAACGACGTGAGTTGCTGTTCAAGGGGAAGAGGAGAACACAGATAGGGACCCTACCCAGCTCCTCAGGGCTGAGCAAAGAGGGGTTAAGGGACAGTCTGTCCTAGAGAGAAATGGGGAAATGAACCAGAAGTGAATTGGGAAGGTGGAGTTGTCTTCTATGTTAAAAATACTACATTTTTGTTCCATTTAAATTCTTTTTCCCTGCCAATCATGATTACCTATACATATAATGACCCTAAAGGAAAAGGAGGGCAGTGGCTCCTGGTGTTAACATGATCACTTAGCAATTCCTTAAGAATGTGGGATAGGACGGCAACAGACTGATTTTGCCACAGCAGGAATTAACCAGAAGGATTCACTGTTGAAGAGAAAGGACTTTCTCTGAAGCCCTTAGCTTTAGATTTGAATACTGTATCTCATACTGCATAACTTTTACTTTGCGTAGATCCTAAACTTATCCTGAAGTCTGCTCTATTTTAAGCAAGGGAGACAAATCATTTGTTCAGAGATAGACTGTTTGTTTCTCTGCTTTTCTTTGTAAATCCTTATGCATAGATTTCTACTCTGGTGTCATTTTAATTCCTGCAGAAGATTCCTAATTGGTTTCAAGGACATTGTGGCTTGACACTGTGCCAATGACACCTTCCATTATGGCTTTTCTATTTCTCACACATTCAAATGAAGTGTTACACTGATATTGTTAAACAGCTTGAATGAAATTCCTGATAAAACTCCACTGGTTTTGACTGAATAAAATATTCTGTAATATTGTCCAGTTAAACTTTACTATTAACTCATTATTAATTTCTCCAACATAACACCTTTCCTTGTAGTATTCTTCTTGTCAAGGTCTAGGAATTTCTTGGTGAACTGGTGCTGTATTACCTTAGTAAATGTGTTTCTACATTTCAGCTCATTCCCATTTTATCCATTGCAGAATATCCCTATTGCTCCCCTTCTTCCTGGTATAAACATGATCACACTCTTGCCTAGTTAACTTGCAGTATTTTATAACACTAGAATTTTAGACCAAAGCCCTGTTTGCTTAGAATTGAAGACATTACACTTCCTGAAAAATTACCCATACACTACCCTTTAACTTGATATATTTTCTTATTTGGAGTCAATCAGCTATGTATTTACTTTATAAAAAAAAAGATGCCAAATTCAACAAATTGCTGTACTAACAACCTTATTCTAGAGATGCATAATGATTTCTATCCAAGCCTTTTCTACCATATTAGACACATAGAGGAAATCAGTTTTACAGGTCAATATTAAATTTATATAATCCCAGCACTAAGCACATAAATACATTGTTAAAAAAAAAAAGAAATAAATTGTTATTAACACCCTTTTCCATATTGCATATTCTGAATGAGTAGAGCCATGCTGTAAAGATAGGAATATATCATTCAGCATGTCTGGCTCTATTTCCCAATTGCTGTTAAGAACAAAAACTATTAATACTAAAACATGGTGCTCAACGGATAAGGTCAAATTCATTCTGCAGCCATAGTGACATTATAATTAATGAGAGATCTGTGTATGGCAAGAAAGGAGAATATTGACCCATTAATACATATTTGAAAATCAAAGACCATTCATCTCCTGGTAATTCTAGCACATGTTCAATGTTACATGATTTTTTTCCCTCTAAATGAAGGACAGAAAAGCCATTTAAAAACTAAAAGTGGTCGAATCTATAAATGATACTTGAAAGTCTGAAACTTGTGCAGAATTATGTCAAAGCAGAATGGGAAGAGCACAGAGGGACAGTATCTGGAGCAGCTGGAAGGCTACAAAGATCTGCTCTGGCTTTCAGGTTGGGTAAGTGCTTTATCATATGCAGTAAGTGTTATTGTTCCATTTATATGTATGGGGAAATTAAACGTCAATACAATGCCCAGAACGGTCCCTGAGAACATAGGAAAAACCTCCAAGATCTCCAGTCCACTGCTGCATTCACTAGAAAACAGTGCTTTTCTGCATGCCACAGAGTGGCTTGGGCAACACAGAGAACCAATTAAATCAGCAGGAAGGTGCTACTGCATTCTGCCATCAAAGGTAGAGCATCCAGCAAGGGCAGCATGGCATGAGTGCCACCCAGATGCCCATCTTATGTGGGTGTCAAACTCTTCGCCCAGTTTTATCTGTTTTGACATGCAGTTAACCCAAAAGACAATGTGAGATCATCTCACTTGCTACAAATAGTCAGGAAACCTTTTTCTATATAATTTTTGATCTTTCTTAATTAAGGTGTAATACTTCTCCAGAAAGTTAATAGACTCATATCTTTGGCATGGTTATACCAAATGAAATAGAGCAAAGTCTTCTGTGTCTGCTTCAGAGTTTTTATCTCACAGTTCCCTGTGGTGAGTTCAGTAAAACTAAGAAAACTTCTATCTGTTTTTTCTAAGAATTGTTCTGTACAATATCTAACTCAAATGTCTAACTCAAGAATCTTTCATGTTGCACCAGCAAAAAGAATGAGACAACTAAAATCCTTGTAAATGTATTCTGATACAGCCATATTGCTGCTGATAGTGGAAGAATGGTTGCAATTTTCTAATATTGTTTCTTTATTGAAAAGATTTAAGAAGAAGATGTTTTTTATTGGAAAGATACCAATCTTTAAATCCGGTCTTTAAATCCGGTATTTTCAAGGATTCTTCAATCATGTACAGGATCCAGTCAATAACAAGTAAGGCATTTTTGTATTTCTTGATCCATGCTGTGAGTGTATACAGGTAAGAACTTTTTGCATTCCATGATCACAATATAAGCAGAAACACTGGCAATGTGTTTTGGTCTAGCTCAGATAAAATGAAAGGGAAAATTAATTGTTTTAGTTAATTCCCTCATCATTTTGGGTAAGTAATAAAAATTATATCACTGCTTTCTCTGTGCTTAATTTCATATTGAAACAGCTTTGTCACACGAAATATTTGCTGACCTCACAAGAATTGAGGTGTGCAATGAATGTCACTGGGAACTAAAATATCAGCTGACTAGGGACCAGTTAGTCATTGCCAAGTTCCAGCGAAGAACTGACTTGTGGTCTACAACAAACAGCTAGACTGTTAGCTGTCAGGCAAAACAACCAACACTCCGGGCAGCCAGTGCCCAAGTGATTCTGGGGAATACACAAGCGTTCTGCTTCTGTAGGTGGTGTCCTTCAGGTTGGTGTACCAGTTTCCTTTCTGCAGGTCTTTTGGGAAAACTTAAATTAAATTTCCTCTAAAATGTACTGTTAAATATGGATGTGGTATAGTACTCTTTCAGATGTATTGTACATTGTCAAGTCAATGTTGATTTTATAATGGCAATTGCTGCCCATGACAAATATGTGTGCAGTTCATGTAAAGTTTTTACGTTCTCAATATCTTTTTCCCATGAGACACATTACATCATTGTGTAAATGCAAGTTGTTATCTGCCTATTGTTTGGTTTTGGGTTTTTTTTGTAATTAGCATCCAGTTTCTCTACACTGTAACAGAACAGCCAGAACAATAAGATGAGAGAAGGAATGAAAGAAAATAACTTTGTCTGGTTTGTGTTCTTGATTTTTCACTTTCTCATTGTTTTATGCAACCCATGTAATTTAGCCAGAATAGTATACTCTGTGGGTTGATCAGTACTGAAAAATAGAGAAGTTGTATGTATCTGTTAAGTATGATTTGTTTTATGAAAAACCTGTAATCTGTTACAGCTCTGTCTGAAATGAACCAAGATGTATAACATTCTGTATGCAGTCTGTCTTGCATCTGCTTAAAGCAGGTATAAATTTGAAATTAAATTGCCATTCAGTTTTGCATTTTTAACCTTTACAAACCTGAAATTTACAATAAAATGCAAAGAAAATGTGAATTCCCATTAAACAAAATTGAATGCCATTTTCAAGTTCTGTGCAGTCGATGTAGTGATAATGAAACATGTTGTGTATCTTAAAAAATTATCACTCCTTGGTTTCCATCTTTCCACTCAGAATGTGACTCCAGTGGCCTTGAGACAGATTAATTTTGTTCTCATACATTAAATTTATTTTTAAAATGTTTATTTTATAATACTGATATTACTGTTGTAGGAAAAATACTTGTGTGACATTTTAAAGCCACCCTTTTTCCAATGGAGAAATGAGCTATAAGACCTGTGAAAATATTCCAGATCCTTAAAATATTTGTTATTTTCTGGGAAGAAGCAAAGTTTAAAGCTTTCATATATGGCTCCACTCTGGATTTCTCCTCCGAAAGGCTGCCTGAATTAAATATTAAGTAGTCTTTGCTCAGTACATTGGGAAAAATTGTTGAGTTCTGTACATAAAGCTGTTAGAGAGATCTGCCTAATGCCATGGCCTGGCTAGTTGGTTGATGCCAGGATGGCACTTGCAAAGGCCTTTCTCTAGGCATAATTTATGCTAAAGTTGAGAATTTAAAGTCTGAGAAATAAATGGAAACCAAGAATCTAAATTCTAAATTCTTTCTCTGGCTGTGAATGTCCCTGACTAAACAAATAGAAACTCTCAGTCTTCTAAAGGGTCAGATATATCAGATTTAAAATATGATTTAGTAGCATGCATGCATAATCTCATGTCATATGAGGGAAAATGGGTAAAGCAGTATCAGATGTGTGAGAAACTAAGTCCAGTAATTAGCTTTCTTTCCATTTGGCAACAAATAACTGTGCAGTAATATTAGAAGAAACTAATTTTCAGTAATGTGACTCCTTGATATTACAAATGCATGAATCCCATTAAATAAAGTTAATTGAATTTTAAAAGGCCACTTACAGCTCACACATCAGGTAGTTTTCTGTACCACATCATCAGAAATATTTCTTTGTGAGAGAAAAGCAGAAAACCAGAGTAACAAAAATGAAAAAACTCCCCCTCTGTCCCAGACTGATTGAATTTTCTTCCCAAATATCCTGCACACTCGATGTGTTGGCACTTCTCATTGGAGAAGTCTGTTCCTCACCCCAGTTACATAATTAAGTAGCTTTTCATAAGAGGAGAACCCTATACGTGAAAGATCCGAAAAGGATCTGCATATCAGACAAGCAGTTCTGAAGAGCAAATCTCACCCTCTCTATAGTGTCAGGGACAAACCAGCGAGGGACTAAACAAAAACTGATGTAAGAAAGCTGGACAAATTATAACCTCATCCTGCAAATAGATATGAAGACAGTCAACATTCTATGCTAGAACGGTTGACTAGTGATGATGAAGAGCAGCCAAGGAATTGCCAGTCTACAGATGGAAAAAATTTAGCATATACGTCTGCAGAATTGGGACTTAACAGAAGAGGAAATAGCCACCCATTTGCAAAGTGAAAACAAACACTGAAAAGCTTGTCTGATCTGTTGTAACTCACTTGGCTAACAGGAGTTTGGACTATGGTTGTGGCTGAATGAAAAAAAAGAAATAGAAGGGAATTGCCCTAGTGAAAGGCCAGCTTGTCACTGGTATTATCTCCAATTCTTCCCAAAGTTTATTCCCCAAGAAGCCACCCACCACCTGATGATGTGGGTCAACTGTCAGTCCTATCAGCACTCATGAATTTTAGTAGTTGGATCAGTAGTTGTCTCAAGCCCACATAATCACAACTTAACCCCTAGAAGCTGTTTTTCAGAGGAAATCCCTTGGGAGCCACAAACCAGTTAAAAATACAATCATTCCTGTGCTGCAAAGGAGAAAAGAAAAATTAATAATCAAACTGCATAATGAGCAGAATGGCAGCTTACTTATGGAAGGTGCATTTTCATCTCCAGCAAGTGAAGAAGAAATGGTTTCTGAGAATACAAATGAGGAAAATCAAATACCTCAAAATCTTTGGGAGGAAATTTTGACTTATCAGATAATGAGCTAGCTTTTAGTGATGAAAATTATAATGATTCCATTACTAATACTGATAACAATAACAATGGCTGTGTGTGAGCTTAGCAACATCAAATGATTTGCATCTGGTGAGAGAATAAATTGTTAACATAAAAATAAGACATGAAAAGATAGATTTTTTAAAAAGTAGTAAAGGCGTAAAGAAGCCTAACAGTAACAATCAATTATATGAAAAAATAGAATACAAAATTAGTTATTTTTACGTACAGAAACTGGAATAAAATCATCAGGTTGAGGAAATATTACTGACTTGAATTCAAGCCTATCCTACTACAGTCAAGTTTGAGTGCCAGATAAATAGTCAGATGGCCAGAAAACTTGTTAGATGTGCCAGGTTTTGATATTCTGATCACTTGGGTCTGTCTGGAGGGGAAAAAAAACAAAACAAAAAAACACCAACAAAAAACCCCAGAGGCCAAAGTCAGTGTCCTTGGTTTTTCCAGAGCTGAGTACTTTCCGCTTCTTTAAGATGATCCAGTGACAGCTATTGAAAGCTAGTTAGACTGAAATATGACCTACTTTCCCTTGATAATATCAGAGACTTCTCATAGACATCAATAGAACTTGGAATGAAATCAAAATTATCAAGAAGACTGATAATGACTGAACTAATTAGGATAGTTGGTTATCAAATATACACCTTAAACTGTTTCATAAATCACAGCCTGCCAGATTTAGCCTCAAGGGAAGGTTCTACAGAGTCAACATGAGAAGTTATGTTGATACAGAGAATATTATCATCTGCTGACATTTACCTTCCATCCCTTTATCTAAAATCATGCCTCTATTAATTCATAATCTATGATGATAAGTAAAATATACATCAGAGGAATACATTATGTAATAAACCCAACATTGTAGTTTCCAGCCAAGGTAGTCGAAACTACAGTTTTAATGAACTTCAACTTCTCACTTGGTACTTTGCAGGGAGGGAATCAATGGACTGATTCCAGTGGCCCTTAACGATAGTACTTCTACTGTTGATCAGGATACCCTACCTCATGCTTTGCCTGTAGTCTCTCACCAGTAACATTCAGAGAGGAGACAAATTTAGTTAAACATGGACTAAAAAAATGCTAATTTCCTGGAAGCTTCAGATGATGCCCTCTGTGACCAAGGTTGCAAGAATGGCTTGCCAGTTACAATGACTACCATACTGCTTACTGACAAAATTTGGTCCTAAGTGGGCAGCTTCAAGGCAAGTTTTCAGGACTGGCTGGTGAAATAACATAAACATATGACTTTTTTTTTTAATATTAAAAAAAAAAACCAAAAACAAACAAACCAACAGGTAGTTTCCTCTACTCTTTTTCCTTGTTAGTTCATCCTGGCAGACCGAAAGTACTTTTAACAATGGAGACCAAGGCATGGCAGAAAACTGGTATTTTCTCTGCACTGAGTATTGTCAGCTGCTCTCAAGACATGCTTTGTGTCAGTTGTACTTAATATTATACAGCTATTCTAAGTGTCAGGCTATTAAAAAACCCTCCGATTTCCCTTCATTGTAGTTCCAAAATTTCCTATGCCGAAGAAAATCAGTGTGAGTTCAAACGTGGAAGAAGTAGTCTAACAGTTCAAAGGATTTATTCCAGAAAAGTTAGTCACACTTTTGCAATATAACTTCCTGTGAGTGGAAATAAAGTAATTCCTTCTTTTAGATAGAATATTTGATGGATTCATTGTATACCAGTGCATGAAAGTTAGTTCTTATATTAAGGTAGGTTATCTGACTCCAAGCGGTATCTAAGTCTCACGCAAGCCTTTCCTTCACAAGGCAGTGTACCAAGACACACTCCTAATACATCTACGCAATTTTTGTTGTGGTTGTGGGTTGGCCTTGAACTGTGGCCAGACACCCACGCAGCCCTCTCACTCTCCCTCCTCAACAGGGCGGAGGGGAAAAATGAGGTAAAAAGCTGTGGGTTGAGATAAAGACAGGGACATCACTTACCTGTTACTGTCACAGGCAGAACAGATTCAACTTGGGAAATGTATTACCAATTAAAATAGAGTTGGAAAGTGAGAGACAATGACAAAGATAAAAACAACACCTTCCTTTCACCCCTTTTTCTCCTCAAGGGGGAAGGCTCAACTTCACTCCCCTCTCCCAACCTCCCCCGGGCAGCGCAGGGGGCTGGGGGCAGTTTGTAACAGCTCCTCTCTGCTACGCTTTCCTCCTCACACTTTTCCCCGGCTCCGCCATGGGGTCCTCCGCGGGCTGTGGCATGCGTACCTGCTCCCCGCAGGCTGCGGGACACGGCCTGCTCCGGCGCCTGCAGCACCTCCTCCCTCTCCGGCCTGGGTGCTCACAGGGCTCGCGCTCACACTCTTTCCCTCGCTGCTGGGCAGCATTTTGCCCTTTCTCACATACACTTTCCCAGAGTTGCCACTGGCACCGCTGGCAGTCTTCAGCTGTGCCCTGCAGTGGGGCCGTTGCGGAGCTGGCTGGAACCGGCTGGAACCGGCTGTGTCCGGCACAGGGCAGCCCTGACCTCTCCTCACAGGCGCCCCTGCACCGCCTCGCCGCCTACACCCAATACAGTTACTGACATACCAAATTTTATAAGCTACTTAAATCAGTGATTGCTTTTCTTTTATATGATGTGAAGCCGTTCTTTTCTGAAGAAAGAAGGGTAGACGGGAGGACTTAACCCTCTTAGCAGGAAAAAAAGGTCAGTCTTCCAAAAACGTGGTGAAAGCTAAGTTTCCAGTCTTATATGCAGGGTTTGTTATAGTCTCTGTCTATAAGCCAGCAATGAAAATAATACAGCAATATATATGTTTCTGACTAAGCCAACCTGTATACCTACTAGCCTTTGTCTCGAGATAGCTTATTTTGCCGTGTTTTTTTCTGTGACTACTCCCTGCACAAAACCTTACTTTTCCACTTTCCTACTTCTCCTCAGTGTATCCTCAACATAGGCTAATGTTAAAATAGACGTGACTTGTGTACATAGTTCAACTTATGTCAGCTGAAATCTAACTAATTCGGTGATCAGTAGGACCAGAGTTTTAAGAAATACATAGTGACTCTTATAATTCTTGTATTACGCTCTTCCTTCGTATCTCTGTATCTATCTCCTATGTTAGTTCTAATTTTGATCACAACCTACTTAGCTAGGATTTTATCTTTTTTTCTGAAGAGCATCTGACTGGGGTAATTTCCATATGCAGTGGCAAATGATTTTGACAAATTTGATACGTAAGCAGAGAAAGAAGGGAGTGGACAACATATGATGAAGTGAAGAAAGGGACTGTGACTACATGAAGTATACAGGACATCTTTTAAAAGCATACATTGATTAATAGCTTGTATAAATTTGAGCATGGCAGTACCAAATGCAACAGTGATTTATCAATATTTACCTGTGAGATGGATAGCCAAAAATAATCAATAACAATAGGTGATTAGGATACTGAAGGTAATTATGAGAATAGCAGTGGATGGCAAATGGCTCCAATAGACTTATGAGATAACTCTAATGGCAATAATGGTAATGGACAGCTATAGCAAACTACTTGGTGTACAGCCACAGAAATATTAAAGGCACAGTGTCATGGTTATGACAAGCATTCCCAACTCCCAACCCACTGTGGCCCATCAGGCACCATTGTTGGTTCTTAGAGTCCACACTCGTAGTGGAGGTCTCCCAGTGGCATCCCACCCTGCATCCCAAGGATTCCTGGAGAAGGTGTTTGCTTCCATAGCAGCTGGGGTTTTTAATGCTGATCTGCTTCTGCTGATCCCACCTTGACAGTTTTCTGAGTTGTCGTTTACTCCCTCAAGAGTCCATAACCTGTGGCCTCCTGCTCTTCAATCCCTCAGTGTCCCAGACTGGTAGCTCATTGTTTCTGCTGAGTCAGTTTCCCAGTACAGTGGTTTCTCTGTTTATCTGGGAAACTGGTTTCCTGAAACCAACTCTCATCTTTTCTCTTTTAAATTTTCCTTATTGAATTTTGAATTCCATATTCCAAAGGCAATGTTCGTTTCAAATAGTTCCTTTTCCCCTCATTCTGCAGCTGTCTTAACTATGCTGTTACTGCATTATTTTTCCTATGTGCTATTTATTGTGTTAAATCAGCCATTTGTTAGTTCAGCAGTTCTGCTGCGGTTTATAGATATTCTCAGGCCTTATAGTTATGCTAAATCAGCAATCTGGTTAGTTCTTGTCTCACCACAAGAAATGCCAAATGTATTTTCACAGGGTTAGCAAAAAAATTATGCCATGGCCCATCTTGGCTTTAATGATCCCCTTTCTGCTACTGTGGTACAATATTATGTTAAGGCCTATCCCAGCTCATTGGTTCCCTTCACCTGAAATAGCAAATTATTTGAAAGCCTATCAGCCTGTCTTGGTTCGCTGGTTCCCTTCCCGTGCTATGGAAACAAGACATCGATGTTCTTAAATTTCCCCTTACATCATCTCCATCAGGAGAGCACTTAAAGAGAACTTACTGGCGAATTCCTCAACTTACAGAAATCATTTTAGCCTTACTGAGTAACAGAAAATGAGTCCCATAGTTTGAAAATTGTTCTTTATCCTCTCTGATAGAGGGTTTTTTTTTCTGGAAATACATTTGGTTTAGGATATTTTTTCAGGAAAATGGTAAAAAATCATGCCTATAACCATAATTTCTGATTCTGTCACACACACATGTAGTATTGGGTGCTTGTATGATACAGTGGCCTGTTAGATGGGAAAACAATTGCAGTAATGTACTTTATGTTTGTGCTGATAAAGTAGCTACTGTCTAAGATGCTTCGGGAGAAAAAAGCTATATACCAATTCCTCTGTAATTAATAACTTTGAGATCTTTGCACTTTTCTGTAAAGAATGTGGCCATTGTTGGACACAGGATATATATGTAAATGAATCGCTGGTATGGTATTTTCATTCATGCCAATGAAATAAAAAGCCCTTAGTATATTTTGTGACCATACAGTAGAACTTTTTTTCAGAACAAGGCCCAGGGGAAGAATGGTATGTCATTAATTTTTGTACACTTTACTATTCTTGTAATGAACCTGTTCTACCAAACCAATACGTACCAAACTGATTTCTATACTTACAATAGAAATGGCAATAAACTAGTTCATATTTTTTCAGCTTGAGATACCTAACTTGTTTAAATTATATTTTATTATGGGGAAAGCATAGCCTGGACAATTTATGGATTAATAACAACTGAAATATGTTTTTTATAGTTTAAGTGAAGAATCTGTCAGTCCTACTAAAAAGTGGCACACTTTTACTATAAGGTAGGAAAGAAAACATTTATCAAGAAACTGTGTATGTGGACCAAATATTAAATTTTGAAGATTTTCAAAAGCATTGCGTTAAAAGCCCTATTTTAACATTAAGCATAAACTAGGGAAAGTTGTTTTAAGAAATGTATTCTCTACAGTGAAAGATACAGGACAATCTAAACCTCCCTTATATGGGTTAGTGATAATCTATTTCATTTTGGATACTATTTTAAATATCCAGCAAGTCATTTGCAATAAATACGTGTGATGGGAGTAAAACCGTTCTTGGCTGGTAACTTGGGAGTATGCCATGGGTTTTGCCAATACAAATGTGATCCCACAGTATACTGTAGATTATTTTCTGATTAAGTTCCCTACCAAAGACTGTATCAGTAAATCTAAACCACCTAATAACTCAGTGCTTACAAAATCCATTTCATGAAAACTCTGGAGGATTAGAATCATCAGTTAATAAATTGTCCAGATGTTGTGTGGACTTGTGGGTGATATTCCTGTATCAGCAACGTGTATTGTCACCAGATTTAGGAGCAGGTTACCTGCAGCAGCTAGTGCATACATAGCCAAGGTGCTGAAGTGAGAACAGCCTTTCTGGTTTTCCAAATTATGTCTCAGGAACAGCTGTAAGAAAGACAAAATGGGGGTTTATATATGCCACTGGATAAAGGGTAGATGTGCACGACCTTTCTGACTTCTCTCCTTGTGAGGATGGATTGATGGGGTTTCTTTCTGACACAGGCACACACAGCAGCCCGAAAGGACATCAGGTCCTCTTGGGATGTCCTCCCTGTGGCAAGCTTGTATCAGTGATCTACTGCTTCCTTGTGATGGGAGTTTTGCCTGTACAGGACTGCAACACAGTACCGCAATTTAGCAGATAAAAGCTGAAGAATTCCTGCAAATCAGAATTAAAGCAGCTCCCTAATATGTCATATTTTTTCTGAAAAATGTTTTGAAGGAATAATCTTGCATCCATCAGTGAAATGTATTTGGAAAAAAGATGTTTAAGCCTGCAGATATACATATATATATTTTGTGTGTGTGTCCATATATTTATCTGTATATATAATATATATACGTGTACACCCATTGTCCTGGTTTGAGCTGGGATAGAGTTAATTTTCTTCCTGATAGCTGGTATAGTGCTGTGTTTTGGACTTGGGATGAAAATAATGCTGATAGCACATTGATGTTTTTAGTTATTGCTGAGCAGTCAAGGACTGTCTGGCTTTTCATGCTGGCTGGCCAGCGAGGAGGCTGGGGGTGCACGAGAAGCTGGGAGGGGACACAGCCGGGACAACTGACCCGGCCTGGCCAAAGGGGTATTCCAGACCATATGGCGTCATGCCCAGTACATAAACTGGGGGACTTGGCAGGGGAGGCACCGCAGCTTGGGAACTAACTGGGCATCTGTCAGCGCACGGTGAGCAGTTGTGCTGTGCATCACTTGTTTTGTATATTCTTTTATCATTATTATCATTATTGTTTGTTTTTTTTTTTTCCCCATGCTATTAAACTGTCTTTATCTCAGCCCATGGGTTCTACCATTTCTCTGATTCTCTCCTCCATCCCACTGGGGGCTGGGGGCAGTGAGTGAATGGCTGGTTATTTTAGCTACCTGCCAGGTTCAACCCACGACACACGCACACGCACACGCACGCGCGCGCACACACACACACACACACACACACAAGCACACACATCCAGTGCTTTTATTCCATGATTTTTGGTTTCATGAGTAAGGCAGAACTTGAAAAAGTCTGTAAAGCTTTTTGAAGTGTTTTTAGGAAGTTTCCAACCAATTTATTCCATATTCTTTAATAAAATTAAATTTTAACATCCCATTAAAGCATAATTATTTTGAACAATCAAGGAAGGAAACTCAGTATTAAAAAGAGAGCTAACATTTAAAGCACTGATATAAAATGTTTGTTATTTTCATGTAGTTATTTACAACTGTGTACTGGCTGAATTAATGAGTTAATTTATTACCTGTATGTGAGTATTTATTGTTTGTGTCATTACTATGTGACTGTAATTTTAATTAAGTCCTTAGTAGAGTGTCTGTGATTTCTGTGCAGAACATTAAATGACAAATTTACTTTCTTTGTTGCCTCATTTGTAAGTATTAAAGTATCTATATACAGAAAAAAGAAATTAGTAACAATTACTATAAGAGATCTATTGCATATGCTAAATGAAAACAGAGTGCAAAAACTCCACTCCATCAAGACTTATACTGTTTTGGATTCTTTCTTTATAAGTTAGACTGCATGTAGGACACGTAGTCAAATAAAAACAAAAAATCCATGTATCATGCTATATATTCAAACTATGTTTTCTGTGTGCTGAAAGCTCTTTACAATCACTGTAAGTCTTTCTATTACTTTAGTGGGATTTAGACAAAGCTCTTGCTTCTCGCAATTTTGAGGTTAAATTTCCCATTCAACAAGCAAGTCTTGAAAAAACTGGTGCTAAAATTTTGCAAAAATATTGAAGATGTAAGTAATGACTACAGTGTTGTTGATACCTTGTAACCATTGTGAAGTCACTTACAGTTCTTGTATTGGCCCAGAGTAGAATTTTACAACCAAATTAAATAAGCACTTAAATATACTGAAAATATTTTAGCAGAAGAGCCCATGGCACTTTCTGAGGTTGTTGAAGGCATTAGTACAAACCTCTAGGATAAAGCTACATCCAGTTTTTAGGTGGAAGAGAGTTATAATAGGAAATTCCTAATTTCTATTCATAGTGGTCAACCTTCTTTGATTATTCTAACTCATTATAATTTTTATTATCCGATTAGAATACTGTATTTCTACCATCACTTGAAATTTAAAATAATAAATTTAAAATACAGGTTGGGTAAGGCCATTTAATTAACACAAAAATTTGAAAATATACATACTTAGAAGTCTATAATTTTGGGTTGATGAGATAGCCTGACTATAATTTTTTAAAATTCCATATTTTAAATCTCAACATACTTAAAATAGGTTCAATCTTTTAATCTTTATATCTAATTTTCATTTTACACTTACATTGATAAACAATCCAGGATACACCAATGGCAATATATGATGCTGATTATAAATGCTGATTGAAAAAGAAAACCTTATTTCTCATGGCAGAAAAATCCGCCCACATGGAATCTTTTGACTAGTCCAGATAAGGATCTTCTCTATTAACGAAGCTCATTTGCATGGTAAACATTCTTATTTTGTGTTTTCCTTCTTCAGTGTCTTATATCAGCCTTTCATTTGCAGATTAAACAGGCAACTGAACATGTGGGTTTTTTCTTGTAAAAACTTTTTTCTTTAATTTTTTTAAATCCAAGAGCATTACAGATCAAAATGTTGATTTTTATGAAGTCCTTCATACTGATGTTTATATTATATTATAGTATATGGTTAAAAGAGCCCAACTCAGGTATATTACAATGTTAAAGGGAATAAGAAGACATTTCTTTAAGCTCTCTTGTATCTTTTCTAAGATTCATGCAGTGGTTAACACCTACCTGAAGAGTGTTCAATCCACAAAGTTGCCATGCAGTTCCTGGAAGAGCTGATATCTTTGCACTGATTGCATTGTAACCACACACTGAAGTATTTAATTCATTTTTCAAAACTTTTTTCAAAATCTGAGCTGCAGCTCTTTCAAGACTTGCTTATTAAGTGGCTAGGTTAATCTCCACGAGTATATAAATCCACACATGTACATAGAGCCAGACAAATTCCAGTTGCAGTAGAAAACCAGAGCTGGTCTTACATTTCACTAGCTGTTTCCCAGTTAATCTTATTAAATTCTAGAGTTTGAAGAGGAACCAGTTTGGTGATTTAGCCTGGCTCTCTGCATGGCATGGGCCTTTGAGCTTCCATAAATTAAGACTGGTTTGACCTGGAGCATAATATTATGGTAGTACTTCGTTCTCCTCCAGAGCTGGGGGACCATTGTTCTATGCACAGGACCTGCATATAAAAGACAGATCTACCCTAAAGAGATTCTAGTCTAAATAGACCTGACAAATAATAGGAGGAAAGAGCTGTTATTCATATTCGCATTTTATACCTGGAAAACTGAATCATATAAGATGTTATGAAAAGCTCATAAAAGTCAGGGAAAGGCTTCCCGTGACTTCAATGGATCTATGATATTATAACAGCAAAGCACTTAGGGACATGCTTAAATGATTGTCTGACACTAAGGCCTGTTCCACACAAGGTTTGCAGAATAGGCTGAAAAGAGTACTTTTGGTGCCAGTACTGAACAAATTACCCACAAACCCTGTAATTTTGCCAAACAGTAAATCTATTTATAGAGGCCTATTTGGTCTTTCATCAGTTAGATGATCCCTTATGTATGGAAACATGCACCTTGCATTTCAGTTAAAGACTGCAGATCTGATTTGTAGCCTATGAAAATCAATTCGGTTCTTCAGTAAACTTCGCACGGTGACCCCAGGGAATTTTAATCATTGATACAGGAATCCCAAAATTGTTCTAATGTTTAAGAAAGCATTTCTTCCTTGCTACCACAGAAAATACTGTTTTTGTATCAGCCTCAGAAATGTCTTACTCATTCTCTCTGAGTAATACACAGTAAAGTAGGTCATAATCTGGGGCATCTGAAATATCAGTTGTAGTGAGTCATGCATGCAACAGCCAAGGGCAAGTCTCTTCCCACCATTGCAGTCTAAATTCAGACTCCCCATTGATGTCAGTAGAAACTCAGCCTGTGCCATAGGTACAGATTGTGCAGGGAAGGAAATGGGCAACTGACTGGGAAGTGGAACAGGAGCAGTGCTTAAAATGAGAGGGTAGCAAGTTATTAAAGAGAGGCTAGCCTATTCCAGCATGCTAGAACACCAAATTCATGTTCTGTTATGGTGGCATTTATTAGCATCACTAAACATTATTAATAATGTGAGGAGTCAAAACTCATGCAATGCATAATCACACACATACAAAAAAGGTCCTTCTTATCCCAGAATGTTTGTCACCTGATCTTTTCTTTCAGCCAGATGAGATTGGTCTGGAGTAGAAAAACATGTTTCTAAGGCATCAGTCAAATTTCTGGTTTTGTCTAGAAACACCTACTCAGATGCTGTAAGGGGAACAACAAAGGAAAGGAAAGCAAGGTCAGAATCCATTGACATTCTCACAGGGGAAGGACATAGCGGATGCTCTGTCAGCCTTCATGACCTGAAAAGGTGGAAGGAAAACGGAGATGACAACAACCAAGACAGGGCCATTGGCTCAAATGGATTCAGAGCACACTGCTCTGTTGAAAATCATTTCATGAGAAGAAGTGTCAGAGAAACAACTACATGGGGGCAATGGAGGGGAGAAAAGGTGCCCTTGCAATTGAGCAACCACAGTGTTGAGTTCTGTCCATGAATGAGGCATACTTTTTCTTCCTTGAGCTCTCCGTTGCTGGTAGGAAGGAATACATGTATGCCTTTGTATAGCTGTGATAGCTTCAGCCATCTGACCACCACAGTAGATGAGAAGATTTAGCATTTTCAAATAACTCACTCGCCCTTCAGAAATCTAGCATGTCTCCAAAATATGTATCATGTAGATGAAAAATTAATAGAAACTCTTTACTAAAGTTAGCAGTAGTTATTTAACTATGCATGCGAGGCAAGTTTAGGACTATAACTCTATTTTTAGTATGTTGTGTTAGATTACAAGTGACACCAAACATGAGTGATCTGACCTCTAGGTGCAGTCAGTGCTGCAATGTGTAAGCAGAACTGGTTGCATTACAGGTGCAGTCTCAGCCAAGACTTTGAATTTTGTTGTTGTTGGGATTGAAGTGGAAGCCTTACTATCATTATAATGTCAAATCTTTTTGTTACAGTGTCCAAACTAAATATTGTCTTGTTGGATGCACAGCAGCTCTTTAAGAAAAGCTTCATCTTGCATGTGATGCTCAAGAGTAAACACTGGCAATTTAATTTACTTAAAAATCACTTTCATTATTGGAGACAGATCAGTGGGAGTGCATAAGTAAGCATTTTTCAGTTTTACAGCAGGTAAATAAAAGAATCTTTAATGCTCTTGTTTTGAAAGAAACATTGTTCCTGTGGTTAATTTTTTACATAACTGGAATCTGTCAGGTTTTTGCCTCTGTTTATATTGGGTGTTTCTCCATGCCCTGATGACTGTAGCTGGTCAGAACAACACCCGCAGGCAGAAGATCTGTTAACTTGTTTTGGCAACTGGTTTGTACGTTTGCCTGTTTCTGGCACTGTTGTTCATTCTGCTATGTCTTTGCAGTTAACTTAGGCTCCCTACTAAAAAAATGTGTAATTCCCCTTTTCCAAATGCTTTATTTTCTCATATACTGACACAAATCTCCCTTAGTTGTCAATCTTTATTCAAAAACCTTGTCTCTTATTCTGGACTTGGATAAACGTTAGTGAATTACAGGTGAATTTTGCTTTCTTGCCTTTTAAGCGATTCTCCAAAACATGCCATAATGTTCAGTGGCAATTTTAAGCCTCTTGCTTCTCAGCCTCTGAAGAAGAGCTGGATAAAGGTCCTCTGAACCCATTTCGTTTTCATGAGTGCCATGGGTAGGTAAGGCAGCACTGCTGATTTTGAACAGAAAATGCCTCAGTTCTTGTCTATGGTATTTGTAGCATTCAATCTCTTGAATCCAGAAAAAAAGTCCTGTAAGGTTTGAATGTTACTCAGTACAGGGTCTCCACAACTACTTGAGCATATCTGCATTGCAGATAGCCATTGATAATAATTTCTGTTAATCATGTGGAACCTTTGGCTGCTAAAATATATGTAACAGGTTGGAAACTTGGAATCCTACCAGTTTAGAGACCATCCCTGCTCTCTACAGCAGAAAAGCCATCTGTAAGCATGGAAAAAAAATGCTTTCTATTGACATTAAAATGAATAAAAACTGGAAAATGAGAATCCACATTGTTTGGATATTAGGATGTTCAGAGATTTAGACAAGTGTTGTATGTTTAGTCCTGAGGGTTTATGGTAGCAAATATGCAGTGTGATGGGTCAGATGATCTGCTTTTTGGGTAAGCAGGTGTGGAGATGCAGTCCTCTAGGGAATTCTACCCTGTGTGGTTTTTCCTGAGTAGCAGCATAGAGACTTTTTGCTAGAGGAATATGCAGTGAAGCAGTGTCTAATAATCAACACTGCCATCTTGTGAGCAAAACCTACCCCTACATATTAATACAAGAATTATGGTAATAGATAGGCAGTAATAAAATGTATATATACATGCTGCTTCATTTTAGGAGTATCCAGGTGTGCTGGTTTTGGCTGGGGTGGTGTTAATTTTCTTCACGGTAGTTGTATGGGGCTGTTTTGGATTTGTGCTGGAAACAATGTTGATAATTCAGGGATGTTTTCATTATTGCTGAGCAGTGCTTACACAGAGTCAAGGCCTTTTCTGATTCTCACACCACTCCACCAATGAGTAGGCTGCGTGTGCACAGGAATTTGGGAGGGGACACAGCTGGGACACCTGACCTCAACTGACCATATGACGTCATGCTCAGCATATAGAGCGGGGGGAAGAAGAAGGAAGGGAGAGACGTTCAGAGTGTTGGCATTTGTCTTCCCAAGTAACCATTACACGTGATGGAGCCCTGCTTTCGGGGAGATGGCTGAACACCTGCCAGCCCATGGGAAGTGGTGAATGAAGTCCTTGCTTTGCTTTGCTTGCTTGCATGGCTTTTGCTTTACCTATTAAACTGTCTTTATCTCAACCCACGAGTTTTCTCACTTTTACTCTTCTGATTCTCTCCGCCATCCCGCTGTGGGGTGAATGAGTGAGCTGCTGTGCGGTGCTTAGCTGCTGGCTGGGGTTAAACCAGAACAGCAGGTCTTTCTGAGCAGCTACCTCCTCAAAATGCCAGGAATTTAGATTGTTTCCTTGTATGAATAGACTCCCATGCTAGCCATATCCCTTAAACTTGAAGGTAGGATAGTCTAGTAGTTTATTCTGTTTATTCAATTGCAGCTATCAAATACGGTAGTACACAGCAGTATTTTACCTTCTTGTGTCCTCCGTGACCTTTCCTCTTTGTTTTCTTATTGTCATTCAACAAGTAAGAGTATGCAAATTCACCATGAAAGACATTTTAGCAAATAATAGTCAATCCTACTTTATAAGGAATGATTTATGATATTATTTCTGTTACTCGTTATTGGCTCCATTCCTTGAGATGATGAAGGAGCTATCTTTATTAACCTCAGCTAGCTGAAAACATTTCATCTATGAGTTTTTTTGAAGAAATGCATCTCAGTAACTCATGATGGAAGGCATCTGTGCTGACCCATCAGCATTGCTATGACTTTCAATATATTATACTTAATAACAAATAAACATCCTTAGCCAGAAACAGAATCCTGCACTGCAGCTTGATTACATCTGCAAAGAACAATGATTGCCCTGACTATTTGAATAGAAAACCAGTGAATGATGGCGAGCAAACACAATCTGTTTAAAGCCATACTCGTGAAATACCTTCAATCCACAACCCAAAGGTTTATCATTATTCCAAAATGGTGTGTGCTTCCCATTGATTGTAGCAATAGTTCCTAATCTTTCCCCGTAGTTGGGGAGATAGTGAATGTAGTGGCAGTTTCCTCCGGAAAATGCAACTGCATGTTTCAAAGTAAAAATGAAGAAAATTGTCTTCATAAAAGATTACTGGAACATGCAGTCAAGAGAAATAGCCCTTGTAGACTTCTTCATGTCAAGGCTGGATACTGTCTGGCGGATACTGTTGGTCAAAGGCAACTATTGTGCTCAAGCAGAATGAATGTGAGTAAAATTTACTGTGATACTTTGCTGTTATTTGCTTTTAAATCCATTTTAAAGAACTAGTTGATTCTTCTAAATTTAGTTTTAGGGAAAAATCTTGAAGAATGAGCAAAGGTATTGTAAAGCTTACAACAGACTGAAGCCTTTGATGACAAACTTATTTGTACCTTTCTTACATTAGTAGCCTCTGTGTTTTGAGGGCCTGTGTGATTCTCACTGATATTGATTTGATGCTCTGGATCTGCAACAGGTCAGACTAGATGGATCTCTAGTAGATATCACCTGGGAGGTCACAGCCTGTACAGCACAGGTAGCAGCATTCAACTTCAAAAGTGTACTAGAATTTTAATGTGTAAATATTACAATAGCAAGTTTTTATGGAATAGCCAGATTCTTCATTCTTACAAAAGCAATTCATTTAAAGGAAAACAGTAAGAAAAAACCCCACAAAACACATAAAACAAAACAATTCTCCCCTAAAAAAACCCCAACAAGCTAAAAAAGACAAAAGAATGTATGAAACTCACTCAATTTACAAGTTTATTAGCAGCATGTTTTTCTTGGGATTTTGCATAGCTGTCAACATGAATTTGCGGTTGTAACTTTTTTCACAGATAAAAAATATGTGATGTTGAAGAAAGAGAATACCTGTATCTGTAATAATGGGTGTTGAAAATTTAACTTTAGCTAGCCACAGGCTGCTCTGAGATTAGGTACATTTTACATGGTATCTGATGTGGTTCTGAGCATCAACTCAGGTCAATCTAACATCTTCATTAGTGTTCTCCTGTGTTCTTTGTCTTAGTCTTTTATTAGCTTCATTTTCCTTTTGCTGGCTTGATTTGGGTTTCATGCAAACCTATTAATAATTAAATAACATAAAACTGGAATGTTAAACAATACTGAACTCTGAGACAATTTCAATGTTATTTATTTATTTATTTGTCTACCTGTGTACTTATTTATTTATTCATTTGTTCATTTTGCCAATCATTTCCTATTCTTTACTTAAATGTAGGATAAAATCACCTTTTCCTTCAATGTGTTCTTCACTGGAGGTGTTTAGTGATCTCAGATAAATTGTCTTTAGCTAATTAATCTTCCTTGATGAGGTTTAGTGATAAAAATGAAAGTCTTCTATGAGAATGTAATTATCATACATAATTAAAGAATTTGTCTGTGCCATTGTAACAATCATAATCCATAGCCTTTCTGAAGAACCTCTTCAATTGTTTCAGATGTTCTTGACTGTTTTTCTTGTGACCAGGATATTGTTATGGTAGTCTTGTGTTCTGATGTAGACAGCAGACAATTTTCTTCATTAGTGCTTGATTGATTTATACACAAACACATACATATACAGTATATATAGCTGATGCAATACCCAAAGGGAAGCAGAGTAGCAAAACAGATATTTTGGTGTGTTTGTTGTCAGGAAATGTCATGATTCATCTTTCATGAGCATCTGCAAATATGCATCTGCCAAATCTATTTTACTAAAAGCTTGTTCTCAGCCAAACATATTCTCACCCCAAGAGTACAACATTTTGATTGACAAGTAGAAAAGGATTAATGATTACTTTAATGTGTCTACAGATTCACACATTGCCATTTTCCACTCCACAATAGCAACAGCTATCATGATTCACTCTCACTGTCACATGGTAGGAATGACTTTAATGTCTTTCCAGTCCTGTACATACACTTTTGCAGCGACGGGGGAACAAACAATGCCTTACAGGACGAAGACTAGGACCCACTCTTAGTGGTTATCTTTGCCTAAAAATTTACTTAGTTCCTAACTGCTATTTCCAGAGCATTGCATCTTAATCTACATAAGGCACTACTCATGTAATGAAATTCATGAAAATTGGTGTCATTCTTGCTCTGCTATTAAGATGATCTATGCCGGTCCAACACATGAAACTGTAGTAATTATCAGGGTTCATCAGGCCACACTGTTTCCTGTGTCTTTCTCTGATTGCATCCAGCTCTCACACCTAGGAACAATATTTCCACTATAGCTGTGCAATGAAATTGTAACCTGTGTTTTCACAGGATGAATACGAAGATTGCACTGGAACATTAAACTGAAGTTTAATATTCTCTGATAAGAATATACTTTGCATTCTGTGACTAGCTTTCACTTTGAGACTCCGTAAATATTACAGAGTGCATGAAGTTGCTGCTAAGCTTCCCGACAGTTTTGAGTCGTAATCTGATCAGGGGAGAGAAGGGAGAAGGATTCTTCTTATTTATTTTGGCGTGTGGAGTCTTCAACATCTTCTGAAAACAACAAGCAGCAAGCCTGAATCAGGGACATTAAACTTTACTTAAGATGATTGAAATAATTTGTTTCCCATTATTAGCATTAATACTCAGGTATTTTAACATCCAGTCCTGCCCTCTAATCTTAACATCCAGCTCATTTCCATACAGAAATGAAATCATACCCGCAAGGCTGCAACTAAACATGGATAATATGACATCATGGTTTGTTGTGAGGATTATTTTCTGGTGCTGTAAATGATAAAGGACAGAAAGATCACCAATGACTTCCAAGTATTGTTTCATAGCATAAAAAAATAGGGGTTAAAATAAATAATCTGGGTTCTCTCCGTATTTGTTGACTTTTCCTTCATTCTTAGTGGTAAATTAACAGCATTCTATTAATTTATATTGTGTTCCCTTCCTCGCCAGGTCTGTTTCTAACTTAATCTGGTTTTTGCCATTGAAAAGACTGTGATTAGCCTCATCTTGTTTAACGTTTAATTGTATTTTTATCTTCAAGTTCCGTCCTTAGCTTTTCTCATTAAAAGTAGCAAACTTATCAGCAAAATGAGGGAAAAATGTTGCATACAACTTTTAAGAAGGTTTTTGTTACTTTGCGGGTACATATGTCACATATTAGAGAGTAGAATATTTCAGCAGATGAGTAGGGTCCTTCTCTGTACATCTGCATGAGAAGCTGTAGTAATATGTTGAGTTCCCAGTCAACTGAAGTCAGTGACAAAAACACAGAAGACAAACTGATAGCAGTGGGGAAAAAAAATAACAATAAGGCTCAACAGTGGTCAGTAGGTAAAAAAGGCAGTCATCCACTGTAATGAGCACGGGCTAATAGAAGGTAGAAGTCTAGCAAGGGTGAGGCATTTGCTGTTTTCACATGTATTAACAAATCTGGATAATTTCCGAAAGAGGTGAATATTACAAACTAAACGTTCTGCAGCAGAGCCGTAGCTGACATCAGTTATCACCTGTAAGAAAAAAACAGAGATAACACTTCCTCACCTGGTGAAAAAAGCAAAGATTGCCTGCTCATAGAACATGTGAGCAGGCATTTTCCAACTGAAATTTTTTCTGGTCATTGAATGCCACGAGGGCAATAAGATCATAATTAGCTGCTAGCATAATTCAGAAGGAAATTGTACCCAGGAGCAAAAAGGGAGGAAAAATGTGGAATAACCGAGGGAAGAAAAAATATCTGGGAAGTACAGTGGACCTTCTGCAACAAAAGAAATGGTTTGGGGTGTGTAAATCCCATGTTGCAGTCCACAAAAACCATTAGAAGGATTGTCCTTTTTTTTTTTTTTTCAGTTTTGTTCATTTATCTAGATTAAAAAACATAAAAAACAACAACAGAATTCTGTGTGGCTCATTTGTTTTCTAATGTGGGGTGAATTTCTGAATGTACTTTCTGTGCTGGAAATGCAAATGCCCATTTTGGCTTACTCTCTCCCCAACCTGCAGTCCACCCTTCTGGGTTACATATCAGAGAGATGATCTCTTGCATATAAGGGATAAGTGAGTTAATAAAAAATAAAGTACATGGGAGGCCAGAGTAAATGGACCATATAATTTTTTCATGAACTGGTCTCTTAAGTTTCATTTTGCAAGGCATCATGATTTTCTATATATTTATGAAAATATGAAATAGTGAACTTGATGCTTAATGCAAAACCTACTTAGCAATTTTCAGTATGGCTGTATCTTGTTTCCTCTGTCAGAAAACTCAGTATCTTCTGCAGGCACTACCACAAAAGATAGAAAGTTAATGATACTGTGCTGTTACAAGATTCTGTAATACTGCAAACCTTCCTTCAAAACCATTTGTCTTACAAAACAAGTCCACATGTCAGCTTTTTCTGTTTGGTAACTTGCAAGCAAAAAGATTGTCAAACTAACTGTTAGGGATATGGAATATGATGCTTCAGGAATAAAGGTTACTTAATCTTAATATCACTGTATACAAATACAGTAAAGTACAACTATTAAGAATGATGAGTCAATATTATCTTTTAAAAAACTTTTGAGATAGAGGTGTTTTTTCTAGCATCTCAAAAATGTTTTCAATCTTGAAAGCTCTAAAGCAGTTTATAAAGATAATTAGGCATAAATGTCCCCATTTCACAGCTGTGCAAGCAGAGGGAAATAGTTCTGTAACCTACTTACCAAAGTCTTATGGAGGTAAGCAAATCTTGAGCCATCAGATCGCAGGCACTGATTCATTAAGATAGCTTTTGTATGCCTACTGCTTTTTAGCTAAATTAATAAATAATGATATATTAAAGGAACAAAAGAAGTCCTAGATCTCAAGCTCTTCATATTACCAGTTTCATTTCTGTGTAATTTCTACATTTCTTTGATAAGACATAAGCTTCAGAGCAATTCAATATATTTCAATTCACTCTGTCATTATGGTCTTTGAATACCACTAAACTTTCCAGTGTAACGTCTAGGGACGTGTCAGATGAGAGCTACCTGGGTATATCACTGCGATAGCATAATACTCGGCTATAGTGCAATAAACTGTCCAGGTAATATCCTAACCACCAGTTGCAAGGCGTTCAGAAAAGGTGCTTGTAGACAGATATGCTCCACAGTTTTCAAAGTACACAGCATATAGTCTCCTGCATTAGCAACATCTCCATGACAACTGCTTTATAATTCATGCCACATAATATATAACTTTGCTGTTAAAAAAAAAAAGCCCTTGCAACATACTAACAAGGCCACATTCTTGAAAATTAAATGAATCGGAAAGATTTTTTAGCAATCAATTAACCATTAAATAAAGTTTAAGGACATTAGAACAGTAAGAATGACAATATTTTTGGCTTTGATGTGATCATGAAATCTCATTCTCTGCTTCTCCACCATTCTCACCATTTCAGATCCCCATAATTGATAGTGATACAACATTTCAGTCAATAGCTATAAAAAGGAATGAGGAGTACAAATGGCTTTTTGGCATTTAATGAGTAAATAAGATTGCACAGAGCTTTGTATTTCAGAATTTTTTGCTAATCAATCTTGTTTTAACTTAAAGGGTTGAAGTGTTTGAGGGATATCAACAGGTTTAGGGCTTGGCAAACAATAGAATGATAACAAAGATAATGAAAAAATGTTTTCTAATGTGATGCAGAGAATGAAAACTATTAAAATGCCTTTCCCAGTTACTGCTTCAAAGCCAAGATAACCAATGAAATAACCCTGCTGCTGTAAGACCAATAGGCATTCTGGCAGGTATGAAATCCAGTGTAACTTCAGTTCTGTAAATTTACCAAAATGACAGATGTATAGATAAATGGTGAGAGGGAAAAACCGATAGCTAGATACCAAGTATTTACTGGCCAGGTCCCACATGTTAAGAGTCAGGAAAAGGAAGCAGGGGTAACAGGGCAAAGTATATCATGCTTAATGGATTGTGAGCATCCTAGTCATTGTTCTGGCTTATCGATGTCTGCTTGTTTTAACCTAGTATTTTTGTTTTAAACATCAAGGCTAGGAAATTTTAGGATACAGGTCTTGGCTCCTTCCATGGCAAAAAGGAGATATGAACCCATCACAAGATTGCTCAGACATTTTTATGCAGACTTTCATATTCAAAATTTTCTTCGTTATGACATATAGAATATATATTGTAATAATTGTTTTCCAGAACTGGGGTACAAAAACTATGCAAGATATCAAATAGGAAGGAATTACCAACTGAAAAGCAGAACAATTCTGTTGGGTTACAAACATTAAGCTCTGATAAAGGAACAGCAAAGCAAAGAACCACATTCTGGAAGGAGAAGCACTAGTTCAAAATACAAGGACCTCATCATGAGAGTTGTTCTTGACTTAAGCTTACAGGTTTAACTAATAACTGCCAAAAACACAGGCCTAACTCCCTAGCGAGACCTACTTAAGAAACAATGACATTAGTGGCCGAACAGCAGCAGCTGTGCAGAGCCAATCCCAAAGAAGGGTGCAGTTATATCAGAAGTACAGAATGATTTTGGCTGTTTTCCAGGTATCTTTGTTTACTGCATCCTCTCCAGTGGATGAGAGGAGAATTGAAGTTAAAACATACAGCAACAGTTCAAAATGGGAAGACGTTTCACTTTTTTTTCTGGATTCCAGGTATGCAGTATTATTTTGAGATTTATGTGACTCGAGTAGAATTTAAATGGTTTGGTTT
Source organism: Phaethon aethereus (assembly GCF_964289735.1). NCBI lineage: Eukaryota > Metazoa > Chordata > Aves > Phaethontiformes > Phaethontidae > Phaethon > Phaethon aethereus. The sequence continues at coordinate 21,524,531 of NC_138585.1, read as the reverse complement.
ACAGAGAAATAGAATTTTGGTTTGTAAATAGACTAAATCTGGTGCTTAAATCTAAGGAATTGAGGCGGTTCTTTGTTTTGTCCGTTAGGGAGATTCAGGGGGGTATATGCAAATATATACTGCAAGGTTTTGTTTGTATTGACTGTCATGTTTCTCAGTTACTGGGACCTTTAATTCTGCAGAGAACTCAGAATTTAACAGTGGGGGAGTGGAAAAAGGGGAATGTTTTGTACAGCATAAAGGCAGTTTAATTTTCCACAGCTAAAAGTGCTGAAATGTCCCAGCGTTGAGCTGCATTTATTTTTTTAAACAACAACAAAAATGTTTCTCTCAGTAGACTCTACAAGGACCATAGTCAAACTTCTGCTTTCAGTCCTAGCAGCAGGTTGTGCCAGAAATATTTAAATAAGGAAATAAGGAGGCAGTTGCACACATGTATTGCTATTAAGGGAATGTCAATGGTGGTGGGTTACGAGTTTATTGTTGCTAATTCCAGCCAGAGTGACTGGGGGTCCAGGTTGAATAAGGAATGAAGATTGGGCCTTCCACAGATTAACCTTCTCAGTAATAGCAATGTGAATTAGGGAACTCTTCTTGTTTACTTTTCTTGACTGCTGACACATATTTCTTTTTTCTGACCATGTCATTCCATCTTTCAATTACCCACTTAGCCCTATGTGTCTCTTTCTTCCTGTCTGCAATCTATGTAGTTCAGAGTATTTCTTCCCTTGTACATTCAATAATTGCTCCGTCAATTCTTCCTTTTTCCTCTTTCTTTGAAGAGTTACTGCTGTGTTGAACAACCTTTCTATCTCCCTCTCTTCAACTATTGCCTTCCTCTTTGCCTTCTAGACTGTGTGTGGTCTGAACATACTGATATTTGTGTCTTGTGCAATACCAAGAATACCAATGTTTAATAAATAACAGTACAGGAAATGCATAGTTGCTCTAAGAGAATTAAAATCTCAGGCAAGAATTGAGATACTGCTGCCTCTGCAGCAGCCACTGACTGTACTAACTCTAAAATCTATGGAATTACATTGTTGGTTTTGGTGTGTGCTAAAGAAACTGAGCAATGGCATGTGTGCATATGTTTACTTTCCATTATCCTGGTAACCCTCAGTGTGTGTATATATCCTTGTGGTGCAATGTAAACTCTTTTCAAGATGCCATTTAAGAGGTATTTAATCTGTATAGAGCACTAACAAACTGAAACACAGCAGATTTATTAATTTAAGAGAATTATTAATTTAATTTTCACCATCTAGTATTTATTTATTCATTTACCATTCATTTATTTCCTTCATTTTCATTCATTTATTCATTTATCAAATATTCATTTTAATGGCTTTCATTATCACTACAGTAACTGTAGGGACAGATTTGCAATAATTTTATTCTTGGAATAGGTTTATTCTTGGAAAATCTACAGAGCAGGGAAAGGCCACTTGTTCTGTCAGGTCCATTCCCTTTTCCTTTTCTCAGAACTGTTGTGTCTCTTTACACCCCTTGTTTCTTTACAGCCCTCCCTAGGTTTTTCTTGAAGACCTTCATATGTTTGATGACAACAGCTCAGTTCAGTGATGTTGGACCAAATGCTTGACTGATGTGAATTACTGAAATCAGAGCATACTATTCAGTGCTTTGGACACTGATTTAGTCTGCTTGTTTCTCCATATATATTTATTTTCTTTTTCCTGTAGCATAGCTTCTCCTCTAAAATTCACCTCTTATTCCCTTTTAATGGCAGTTCCATTTCCCTATAGATTAGTCTCCTACAAACCAGGGATCAAAGACCTTTTTAGCAACAAGTGTTTTGAACTACAGCTGAAGAAAGTATAGAGTCTAGACCTCTGAAAAGATTAAGTTCCGTGTATTAATTTCCATTGGAGCACTGAGAGTTCAGGTCTTTTTTGTGTAAAAAAAAAAAAAAAACAAACAAACAAACACACACACACAAAAAAAAACCCCACCACCACCAACAAACCAACCCCCAAAACCTGCCATTTTTTCTTCCTATGTGAAAACCCTTGATGAATAATACCTGTTAACTTCAATAGGCACCAGACTGTGCTTTTGAGGAGAACAAGAACTGGATCATCTGATGCCTCTTGTATATGACCAGTGCTTTTCAGTTAGAATTATAGTTCTTCAGTTATATAGTCTAACAGGTTCTTATGCAGGTCAGTCCCTGAAGTATATTACCAGTCACCTTAAAGGATATTTTCTTGTGTAGTGAAGTTTTACCCTGGAGAGCAGAATATTAATCGATGAAAACATGCTTGTTCTCAATGAAGGATGAAGTTGTTTGTAGTTTTTGCCCTTCCATCTTCAGTGAATCCCCAGCATCCTATGAAACTTCTCTGACACTATTTTAATGCTTCTTTTCATTAAAACTTTTCAGTAGTGGAAGTTTCTAGTCTCCCATATCTTAAACTTTTCTTCTTTAATTTACCTGGGTATTTGAAACTTCAACTCAATAATCTTTAGACAACTTTAAATTCAAAGCATTCCTATCTTACAGTCTTTCACAGCATATCTGCACTCTGAGCTGCGTCAGAAACTTTCGTGCTGTTAAAAGAACAGAAACCCAGCTGAAATAATAGCTTACTGCATCATGATTTTTTTGGATAGTACCTATATTTGATACTTACAAATCTGTTATTTTTTATTTATAATATCAGAATAGAATAGTTTCCCTATGCTTGTAGAAAGCACCATGAACTGGGTATTCCCTACTATTGTATATTCAATAAACCAAACTGCTTCAGATATTTACATTCTGAAGGTTATCTTTGTTGGCAGAAGAGTTAGAAGTAATTTCCTTTTCAACAAGATCTTAGGTTTGTAGAATATGTTGTGAACCTGCAGAAAACCCCAGCCTGAGGCTGCAACTTTAATTTTGAGAACCACTGCTCTGGAGGCTTTTTATCAGCTCCAAAAATGTCTTATCTCTGGTTGCTTTTAGCTGCATAATAAGGGGTCATTTGAAATAGGTAACGTCTTCCTAAGGGTCTATAATCTAGAGCCCACAGTTGTGGGAACATACATTGGTTTCAGGAACTGTGGATCTGGGTATTTATTCCATAATATGTGGTGTTTGCCTAGTAAATTCAGTAGTAGTAAGATATGAGGAAATGGAACTGCCTATTGAAGCCAGACAGAAATATTCCGGTGGCATTTACTTTGTTAGATAAAGCCCTGAAATTTCTGTGAATCTAAATATTTTGCAGTAGCATGCCTCTTTAATTAACCTCTGCCTGAGGAGGCAATCCTCTTCCCAGCTCACCTGCCCAGCTCCTCCCAATCTCTAAGCATGCTTGCAGCCCTGGAGAGAAGCCCAGGGCTCTCCGGGGACTGCAGTACCACCTCGGGGTTTATAGCCTGCAGGAGCCTTGGGCTCCTGTTGCTGAGCCTCACTTCTCTGAGGGTGAACCTGGAAGGTTGGGCCCAGACACAATATAAAAGATCATTGATATAAATGTCTGGTTTTTTAGTGCTCGCACTAATTTTCTTCAAAGTAATGGAACTTTCTGAAAAAGTACTTATTTATATCAATCAGCTCAACTTGCCAAAAAACCCCAAAGTGTACATTCAAGAGACAAAAGTTTATACTTTTTTCCATCTCATCTTCTCATGCAGTGTTTGAATGAGTTCTATATCTGACGGAGTTCTGCTCTTGCCCACATTCCTCCCCCCCCCCCCCCCCGGAGACTTAAGTCAATGTGAAGAGATCCGATGTATACTTTAACCCCCTGGTGTATGTACATTTTTTCATTAAATCTGAACATTAACCTGATGGCCTTTAGGCACAATACTTTCTGCAAAACTTAAGTGTGCTGTTTATTGCTTGCTTTCCAACTCCAGTTCCTCTTGAAAACACTACAGGGACCTCATTAAATTCTGGGGCTATATTATCCTCCTTCTTTATTAAGTTCCTTCAAATATCCTGCCGTGGTCTAATGTCTTCTCTTGTCAGCTTCACTCTACTTTATACACCTGAAGGAGGCTTTATTGGTTTTATTTCCTTGCTCTGAAAATTTCATTCATAGCCAGTTTTGACTTCTCAGGATTTTTTTTTAGCTCACCCCTCCATTGTGTCAGCCTTTGTAGTCCCTTGATAATATTCTGCACTTTTTTTAATCATTATTTTAATTTCCTGATTTAAATCTAAATAGGGAAAGAAGTGCAGCAGAAACATAGATGGTCTTGTAATGTTTTCTGTTGTCCTAAAAAAAGAAGAACTTGCAATAACATGAAAAAATAGTCTCAAAACCTGGAGAAACTTTAGCTTTATTTTTAGGAAGCTATTAGACCAGCAAGTAAACTAGTGGCCATGAAGGGCAGGCCAATCCACTGGTGCATCCTAGAAGTTGGAGCCACAGCCACTTAGTGCCTCTCAAATCTGGCCACGCAGGCTTTGTATTGATTCCCCCAATTCTTGCTTCCACTCTAGCCTCTTCTAACCTTCATGGAAAAAATTAGTATTGCAGGAAAGATGAAAGATGCTTGTGTGAGGGATCTCTGCCTATTATATCCGGTGTTACCCCATATATTACCCTGTCTACAGAGGCCAATTTAATCCTTAAACTCTCATGAAACTGGTGAAAAGAAAAGTTGTTTTACACACTTCACCTGAGCTGACCATTACTTCCTCACATTAGTTCCAATCTGTTGTTACTAGAGAAAGACTTGTTTGTTCCTGTATCTGCGTCATTAATAAATGAACTTATGAACATATTTCAGTAAAATTCAGAGTACTGGAAAAATTAATATTAAACTGTTCATGAAAAATTGGAACTTATGTAGACAGAAAAAATATTCCAAGAAAACAGTATAGTGAAGGAATATAACGATTCTCATGCAGATCCAGCTCGTCAGCATTACATATCCACTTACAAGTACTTATGTGGCTCAGCGCAACCTGTAAACAAAATCAAGTATACAAGACCAATACCAAATCAATTACAGCTATTAATGTGTGATGCAACTAGAGAGCAGAAATATTCCAAAATGTACATAGTATTCATTATAGATAACAATAAGTTCATCACTTGAGCTTCTGAAACTAAGTATTCTGGTAAAGTTCAAGAGAGAACTTATCATATGTTAGAAGTCTCCAGAGTTAGTGTTCTTACCATGCTGAAATGGAAGTCGGATTTTTATTGTGTTTTACAGTAACTTGAATATCCTTGTCTAAGAGGTCTTAATTCTAATAGCTCAAAAACTGTTCCTGCTGATTTCAGAATGCTTCTTGCATAAGTAGGAATTAATTATGGGATGTAGAACTCAACTGATTCACAGGAGTTTATTAGGAAAAAATAGATTTAAACATGCAGAAATTACAAGAGCAGCTGATAAGATGTTATAACCAGTATATCATATCTTGTGGCAATCTCTAAGGTTATTTTCTCAGTCGGGGAAATATTAACAGTTACAAGTAACTTAAAACTATACCTTTTTAATTGTAATGCATTGCTCCAGCATACTTGCATTGCAGAGGTAAAAGCATTGAACCAGAGCTGGCACCAGGGGCAGGACTTTTGGGTAAAACAAAAGGTAGAAAACTGGATTAGGAACTGGAATGGAAACTGATGCTTGTGCTATGATCCCTATTATTTGAACAAACAAACTGGACCTAGGGATCCAGAAAGGCCTAAGGCAAAAAGAATTGCTGGGTAGGTACTTGGGGTAGACTGTGCCTTGGAGGGAAGAGGTAATGCTGGAGAAGGTGGTAGATAAGCAAAACAAGGGCTAGGTATAAGAAACCCATGGAGTGAAACAAGGAAAAGAGGAAAGCAAGGGACAGAGTATGGCAGTAGGGATCCTCTGCAGAAAAGGACCAGAACAAGTGGAAGTGTGGTTGGAAGGAGGGAAGAAGAGAATCACCTAGCTTGCAGAATGACTGTGTTGAGACTCCTGTTTCCACTCCCCCACACCCCTTTACCCACTGGTAAAGCTTCATTCCCTTGTAGCACTGGTCATTTTAGGGAACAACCATTGTTACCAGCAGTGTCATTAGTTCAAATGGCAGAGGTCTGTCCTGTGCAGCTTCCCACTTCCAATTCTGCTCGTGTGGGCAATAGGTTTAGAAACAATGCTAAAAAATGCAATCTCATGCCCAGAAAACCATCTTAAGAGAACCCTGACAGATGTGTAAAACCATTAAAATACAACCTGTTACAGGCTCAGGTGTTATATTTATAGTCACATGACATGCACTTTTATAAATGAAAAAATAGTGACTTTTGTATGTGACACAGCCAAGGTATGGATTTGGCAATGCTTTTATTCTTACCTATGGAAGCTCTCTACAGGGGGTAGCAGTGTGATGGTTTTCACAGGTTTATAAAGAGATAAGATGAAGTACCTTGCTCCAGGATGATCCTAGATCAATCAACAGGTAATCCCAGCTGTCCTGTGTTGTATTGTACCACAGTGTCTGCAGTAGTCCTTGATGCAATGATGGTACCAACACCACATTTCTCACTTCTGCATCTAAGTTTTTAATGTTAAAGTTAGATCCAAGAAAGATGCTGTCACATTCTGTATTTTGCAGAATACCTATAAAGAGATAGATACATATTATTGTTTTAAAGAATGGTATTTTTTTCTCTTTCGGTTGGGCTCTTGGAGAACTTAATACTCATATTTGCTGCTTATGCCAGTTAGTTCTTCCAGATGACAAAACTTATGCCATTCTGTCTGTGTGAGCGCTAGTTCACATGAAGAGCTGCGCAGGACAAAAACCTGCAAAACAATGTCCTGGTTTCAGCTGGGATAGAGTTAATTTTCTTCCAAATAGCTAGTATAGTGCTGTATTTTGGGTTTAGTATGAGAGTAATGTTGATAACACACTAATGTTTCTCACTGCTGCTAAGTAGTTGTAGTGCTTATACTCAGTCAAGGACTTTTCAGTTTCCCATGCTCTGCCAGTGGGGAGGTGCACAAGAAGCTGGGAGGGGGCACAGCCAGGACAGCTCATCCCAACTGTCCAAAAGGATGTTCCATACTGTATAATGTCCTGCTCAGTATATAAACTGGAGCTGTCCAGGGAGTGGGAAACGCTGCTTGGGGACGGGCTATCAATCACGGGGTGGCGTGCAATTGTTGCATTGTGCATCACTTGGGTTTTTTGTATATTCCTTTATCAGTATTATTATTTCCTCTTCCTTTACTGTCCTATTAAACTGTTTTTATCTCAACCCACAAGGTTTTTTTCCAATTCTCTCCCCCATCCCACCCAGGCAGGGGGGAGGTGAGCGAGTAGCTCTAACCACAACACACAGCAATACTTTTCATCTGCTCTATGTATTTACAGAGCTGCATGTTTTCTTGTCACAGTAGGTAGCACTGCTCATATATTGGTATGTATACATGGAAGTGAAGTCCAGCAACACTGTATATGTATGCCCACATGACTTGGCATGCAGCCACAGGAATCAGACTGAAAACTTGCTTTCTTCAGAGTTAGGTGTGTGTTTCGTTACAGAGAGTAAGCACAAAAGATGAGCACTGGAGGTGGCTTCAGGCAAGGGCAGATCTAAAGGAGAGGCTAAGTCTGGGGCCACCTGGTATGTCAGCTCACATGGAAAATCAGGGACTTTGAGTGCAGGGCCAAATCAGTGACACCTACTAGAAATTGCCGAGGAGGAAGAGGATTTCACTGAATTTGTTACTATCTCTGGATATATTCCTGCAGTAATTGGGTAAAGAGAATGAAAAGAGCTACTAAACCCACCTTTTTAGGAAGAAAATAAAATATTTAAGTCTATCGTGGCTGTAGAGGACAGAAGGCAGAATTAATATTTGTTTTTAACAATTCATCTTTATCTGATAAAACTGGAGGGTCCCATGCCACTGTGCTGATGCAGTAAGAGCACAGTGATGTAGCTGTGCACAAAATGAGAACTGATGTACTACAGTTAATATAATTTGATTACTGTACCCTGATGGCTGTCTGTATAATTTAAATACTGAAGATTTCCATCTGAGCAGTTATACTCTAAAAATGGGTTCAGGAAAGATACTTTCTCAGGTTTCCACTTGTGTTAGAACATTTTACATTTTGGAACAGGAATAATTGTATTTCCAGCCTGTAGCAGAAATGGCATTTAAAAAAACCCAAACAAAACCTTATTTTAGTATTTACCTATAAGAAAACACGAATAAAGAAATGTAGCCAGACTCTAAATAAGATTTATTTTTTTGTCATCAACTAAAATGTGCTCTTACAAGAGAGAATACTTTCAGCTATTTTCCTCTCAAGGGGTTTCCAATGGGGAAGCAAATGGAGTTAGACTAAAAGAGTATATTAAAAAGTACAAACAGTAAAGGGGGAAAAAGCTATTTGTAAAACCCTAAACTTTGCAAGGAGATGAACAGTTGACAAAATAAATTGCCCAATATTCCAGTTGTATTAAATTAAGATGAAGACAGTAGGCAAGATGCAGCCTACTGTTAATGAGGTGGCTATGGTTATACAAAGACTCATTAAAACAAAGTATTTTATAGCTGAAATTATAAATATTAGAGTAAAATGCGGGTGGCTGGACCCTGGGATCATTTTGGAAGTGAACTCATGTTAATTGTCGACGTGAACATTGGGCAGATGCTGAGGTGCCACTACCACCTTCTGCTAGGATAAGGGGTGTGTGACTGATGGTGAGACGACTGAGCAGCCATTAAAGCTCCACGCTATGGGTGATTTATTCAGAAGCCTTACGATAACATCAGTGGGCAATTCTAGAAAATTGTTGGGAGTTCTCTGCATGGACAGCTTGATAGGATTTGATTTTTCTTCTTTATCTTTAATCGCTCTGTGTTGTTTAAAGAACAAACATTTAGAAAAGTCTGAATATAACCATGAAGATGCACAGCCAGATTGTTCCTCCCCACTCCCTGATTTTGCACACCTAAGTTGTTGAGAATATCTAGTGTTATGGCTTAGATCATGCTTGGGTTACCTGCTGTAACCTGATGCATCCGTAGGACTTCAGATACAGCATTAATACTCATGTATCAAAATCTGAGCTTTGTTCCATTCTTCCTAAGGCAATCTCTCAGGGTGGGACTTCTACTCTTGTGCGTTTAAACCTAAGCACTAAAGCTTTGGCCACAGCTAGAGCTTTCAAGGTTTCTAGACACAGCAGATACTCGGGCCCTGAATCATCTGAAATAAACTCGCACTATATGTAACTGTTTCATGCAGTTTCTCCCATTGCTACCTTTGACCCAGGCACCTGAGAAAATACCTGCTGAGAATACTAGAAGCCCCGAAAGATGCTGTACAGAATTGACATCCTTTTCAGCTGTAGGTCCCAGGAAGCTTATTTCATATCAGAAAAATGACGTCATTTAAGGAATACTTAAAAATTATCAGAATAGCTTAATTGCTTAAAAACCATTGTCTGGGGGGAGCATTTTGACACCTCATTACTAATCTTAAGCTAGACTTTTGTTATCTGCACATATGATTATTTTAGTGTTTGTGAGAAGACTCAGCTTCTTTGTAAGTTCTGCTGTGCTTTACGTTATTCCTATATAAATAACTTGGCATATGTGCACCGTAACATAAGCATTGTAATGTGGGTTTATTTATAAGCTCTTGGTTATAAAACATACTTTGAATAATTTACATATGTGTGAATATCTGTATCTTTGAACTTGCTCTGCTGTAAGGATAAAGGTCCTAGGCCCTCTGTTCTCATGCCCCTGACATGAAGTTTGGCACTTGTAGTGTGGATAACCTGAATCTGTCAGTTCTATGGCAGTGAAAGTGTGAGAGCATGTTTAGCTCATCCCCTGGCGTTACACAGTATGGAAGTACTGGGCTCTCCAACAGCCTGTCAAGAATTCAATCAATGATATGTGTGAATCTCAAAAAGGAGGAGAAATGTTGGGCAAAACACTTTGGGTTTAGTGAATGGCATGTCCTGACAAAACTCTGCTGTGTTGAAAATGTTTTCCAATCTAGTCTGCTTCTCACAGAACTAAACTTTTTTGCAACCAACTGCTGCATAATAAATTGATGTAAATTGTAATTTACATCAGAGCAGACTGTGACACTAAAATATCTTTGTTCCCAGGGAACAGAGGAGTTGTGGCCAGAGCAGGGAAATGCTCACATCACAGGTAAGTAAGGCTGGCTCTGTCATTGCTATGCTGTCAGTGCTGATCCACAGCTTTGCTGGACTCCAAAATTCTGTCCATGAAAGAAAGCAAAACCTAACACATTCCCAAGTACTGCATTTCTTCAGTTTTGAAAGATACGATTGTCCTGCACTATTGAGTTCTTTTATATGCTAGCTGTCAGTAGAGATTTTTGGTAGTCCACTTTCCTTTTATGCCAATGTAAATAAGGAATAACTTGTCTGAAGTCAAAGGAATTACACTGTTTTATCAAAGCAAGTAAAAAGGACAATCAAGCCCCATATTTGTTTGATTTCTGGCTTAGCTTTCAGCAAAGTTCTAGGTGCTGTAAATACCATAAAAATAAAAACCATGCTCCAACATCTCCAACACAGAAGACAGCAGCAAAACATAGATTTCTTTCTTAGTTTCTTTGTAGCTTAGTGTATATATGAAATTAGTACAGGGCTCCAGAAAGATATGAAAGGGGAGAGAGCTCTATCCAGGGAGCATGTAAACAGTGCCAAGCAATTGTACTGTGCTATTTGCTGTGCCCTATTTTCACAGACAAACAATTTTTGCTGCCAAAAATGCATGAAAGTTTGGAAATTTCAAGAGCCCTTGTGGTGCTGCGAGTTGTTTTTAATTCTTCTGTTGTTTAGTGGTGCTCTTATTTTCTTCTAAAAGATGGAGGCATAAATCCCTTTTTCATAAAGGAGGGTTCCTTTTTCTAAAGAGGAGTTTCTTTGAATCCTATTGAATCAGTTGTTATCTGCTCCTGTTCTCAGTTTCCCTCTTCCAGGGTCTGTGGTGTGGGAGAGCCTGTGTGTTCAGCTAGTACTTTAAAGTATGCCTAAAGTTCCAGTAAAAATGTCTTCAAATCAGGATCAAGGATAATGAATTGGTAAAAGTGTTTCCTTTTGTATACAGTCCCAGTAGCTGATGATTAAGGGAAGCCTCTGTCTGAAATAATTTCTTATCTGTATAAATGGGCATTCCTTTCTTCTTTCCATCAAGTGCTTGTGTCTTTTCCCCTTTAGGCAGATAATTAGAGGTTTCCATGCCTGTAGGAAAGCAGCCTTCCTCTGTGCCTGCAGTGTAGGACAAATACCTCCGTGTTGCCTCTGAAATCCTAAGTGGCCTTTTCTGTAGAGTATTTCAGAAGATCTTAGTCATACTGATCAATATACCTATGCCCCTCAAACACTATTTTAAGTACTTAGGAAGTATTTAAAATACTTTTTTTTTTTTAAAGCCAAGTCAATCAAATCAAACCATCTGCTCCCATCTCGACCTCCCAAAACCTGTTAGGTGAATGTGATGATTCAGGGCAATTAATGTGATTTGGAGGAATTCACCCTTCTTTTGAACAGTTTTTTGTTTAGAAGTTCTTCTACATCCTCTCCCTCCCTCTCGCCCATGACTCTGTCTCTCAAAAGTTAGTACTCTTCTGACATTCTCAAATTGATTTTTTTTTTTTTTTTTGATTGGGAAGCTGACTCCAAGAGGTGAAGTCCCCAAAGCAGATGATGAAATTGCAGCCAAGATGGAATACCCTGCAGTGTTCAGTCCAGTTCAAAATGCACTATTTCACTGGAATCCAGCATACCCCGAATTTAACTTGAGACCCCGACATTAAATACAATACATATAAGTAGGCCCTTTTGCCCAGCTGTAATATTAACAGATGAATGTTATGATATGAAGATCATATCAAATATGAAGATTTGCATAGGTCTGAGACTTGTCCTACACTAATTTACTCATGGGATTAAGACTTTAGTTTCTCTTGCTTACTAAGAAGCAGCCTGCAGTAAATTCTCATTTTATTATACAAAACTGGGTCATTGGAGAAATGATTTTTTTTTTCCCAGTTGTTTTCACTGGGAAAAGAAAAACCCCACACCTCATTTCAAAGGCTCTGTGCCTTAGATTTCCAAATGTAAATGTAGCTTTGTAGCTTTAACTTAAGAGTTGGTAAATTTCACAAATAATTACTATGTAAGGCCAGGTATACAATATATAAATTTTATACCTTCTTATTATGAACTCTCACTTCTGAAAGTGCAATTGCACAGTGATTAGCAGGAAAAATAAGAGATGGCTTTTGAGCCACTGATACTGTGTTTTTTCTTCCTAGCCACTGCAGTAAATCTGGTTACCAGAAAGTTCATCACATCTGGCACTGGTAGCACAATTCTTTGAAAATCCTTCCCTAACTTACGGTGATAAATTATTTTTTATCATGAATTCACTCAGGGCTTTGCTAACAGCAAATATAGAAATATATAGAATAATATAGAATATAGAAAGACTGGAGATTTTGTTGGGGGGGGGTGTAGATTAAATGGATCTTCCATAGAATTCAGTGTAGCAGAGGTTCGGTGGAGGGCCAAGAGGTATAGTCATTGTGTGCAAGTTGGACTACATGACAACACTTTTTTCAGTGATAATACTTGTCCCACCTCTATTGTAAACATGTCAGTACTGGACAGAACAGTCTAAACACTGTACTGTAAATTAGCTGAAGTCAATAGAGTGTGTCTGTGTACTACATCTGAAGATGTTTTCTATATTGAAATAACATCTACTCTTACGGTCTGTATCACTCTTATGTGTTACTAGAAAGAAAGAAATGGGGAAAAGTCATACTCATTTAGAAAGGAAACTTCCTGATAGAAGTTCAAAACATTCATAAAAAAACTGTGTTATCAAAACCATATTTTCATATTCTAATCAAGACTTGGCTCAACTCCACCTAGTTGGTGGTGATATTTTTATTGTTGCTTGGTTGCTGACAACCACCGAAAAATGTAGAAAATCAAATGACATAGTAGAGAGTCCAGAATGAGCAAGATTCACTGCTGCCTTTCTCAGTAGTAAAAAGCTTGCTAATAAAATGTGAAGTACTGAGAGTCTGTTGCATTTTTGTCTTGTTTTTCTTTGGCAGACCTTTATTAATCACCACCTAAGTATTCACAGTACAGTGATAGGTTTCAAGACAGGGTCTACAGAGATAGAAGAACATGTGTATATTTGTATATGCTTTTAAGTGAGCTCAAAAATCCCTCTATCATCCTGCTATGCCTTATATTATCCTGCTCACATGGTGGTTCAGCCATGTAGACAGGCCTCAGTAGTTAAGCAAATTCCTGTATCACAGAAGAACTTGATTTTAGAATGAGCAAAAACTTAAAAATGTATGCAAATCCTCTGTTGCAGTGGGGACATCTAGCCAGATTTATTTCTTCATTCTTCTCTCCAATATTTTACCCTTAAACAGTTTCTTGAGCTACAAATCGAAGGAAGATTAGGAGATTAGCATTCCTCCACAAGGATTGTTGGTTATCCTTCCTAATGTTTAGACAGTGATGTCCTTCATGCATGACTAAGTGGGGCCATTCTCTGCCTGGGTGGCAAACTGCACCTTGTTAACCAGCTTATAAACTTAGCTGGTAAGTGCTTCATTAATTTACTGTGAGGTAAACTTTTGCCCATTCCTTAGCATATGCTCAAAGCTACTTCTGAAATTAATGTAAAAATTATGCCTCTCACTGTCTATACAAGCGCAGAAATAAAAACAGTATTATGAAGCTCATTATTAGCTCTTGCTCTTTCCCATGTACAGTGATAACCAACTACTCCAGTGGCATGGAGGGACTAACTTTTAGGAAATTATTTCCAGGGATATGTGGATGGGGGAATGGGGGTGCAGTGGAGAATTTTTTTACATTTTACAATGACTTTCAATAGAAAAGCAATACTTTTTCATAAATATGCGTTGCACTGCAAATATTCTATAAATAGCCTTGCATGGCTGATTTTTTTAAGCTTAGGAAGGGTTTTAGGGCATGGAGTAGAAGGAACTTTTAATTTTTTTTGAGGTATGTCCCAAAGGGATTTCAATCTCATTTGATTCGAGAATGTTTTTCTTTCTTTAATTGGTCACTACCACTGACATAGCTGATTAATAAAAGCAGACCTGCGGAAATAGTAACAATTAGTGCCAATAGCACTGTGTATCTAAGTACATAGCAAACACATAGTTTATCTTATTGTTTACCCATTTAATGGTTCCCTTTGTCAGATAAGCACAGCTAGTCAAATGACTTGCTAGATCACACAGTGAATCAGAGGAAGAGCTGTGGAAACAAGTTTAAGGGCATGAAGCTACAAATATTATGACTATGAGTAACTTTACTCTTGAGAGTATTTCAATTGACTTCAGGAGGGATTATGTAGGGAAATAAGCCCTGAACTTCATGGAAAGTGTTCACAGGACTGGTCCCCAAGCATATTCAATGGCAGTCTTCACATAAAAATCACATAAATTTGTAGGCAGGGACTTTTAATAAACATATTCTATGTCATAAATTACTTTCTGAGGAGGATTTTTAGTCATAATTTTATGGCATTGACCTCCAATAGACTCATACATTTAACATGATAGAATGTTATATTTAATAGCTTCAAACTTTTTATATTAGTGGCCCAATGGACCTGAAGGACTCAGGACTGCAACAACCTATTGTGTCAATGGATATTTAAAGAGGTTTTTAAAAAAAAGTAGATTATTGACTTTGTTATTAATGCAAAGAAACCATATATCCTATCAGGCAATTAAATGCCCTTTCATAAACATCTCATTGCATGGAGACTGAATTTATGGAACTGATAAAACTTAATGGCTCTGTAGGAATCATTACATCAGATCTGAAACACTTTTTGGGATATTATTATTTATTTTCATATTCACACTTGTAGTAATGAGAAATTCAGGAATTTTGTAGTAAATTACAAATAAAGATGTAGATATAGAGGTTGCTGTACTAATTTAAACAAATCCTAAAGGGAAATCCACTTGCATCATTTCCTGCTTTCTTTAAAGGTACAAAGTTAAACCAGCCCAGTGAAAAGAGATGGCTGTATTTTGATAGCTTTTGTAAATCTAGAATGTGCCAGGTTAAAATTTACAATTTTAATTTTCATTTCTACATGTGATTTATGAACACTTACCCACACTTCATCCCTTTCTACTAGAGCCATAACTTTTGCACAGGTTATTCTGGCATGTATTTTATATCCTAATGAAGGATTTTGGATGTATCCACATACAACATAGCATTAAACCTGGAAATTGCTTTGCTGTCTTCACTCAAGTTCCTTTGTAAATTCAGTCCTAAATTCAGCCTCCTGGTGACATCTGTTTGAAAGTCTTTTCTACTTCTAAGCTTATGTACTACCCAGATATGTTCTTAGACCTTTTTTTTTTTGAACACTTAGGTATTTAAAGTTGTTTGTTAGACACAAAGGAGTAGAAAATATGAGAATTGCACCCCAAGAATGCTGGATTTTTGCAAGAGTTTTTCCTACTCAGGGTAACACAGGATGTTTCTGGAAATGAAGCTGTACCTGTGTCAAAAGTAGCCACATCATTCAAACCCCTTAGCTGACACTCTCAGATGTTGAACCCATTCGAAGAGCTGTCTTGGTCATCTATTAGAGTGTGGCCCATTGGCTAGTGCTTTTTAACTGTCTAGGCAATTAGGATTTTAAACTGCATGTGGCAGGTGTCTGCATTTGTGTTTTGGGACTGTGAAGCTGCAGCATACCTGTTACATATCTGTGCACATGCTCTCTTCCCTTTGGGGCAGGCTGTAACAAAAGATCTGCACTGAAGCTCACAGATAAGACCTACAATCTGTATGGACGTTCACATTTTACCCAGGTCCGTGTAACCAACAGCAGTAGTGACTGTAGGGCGAAGGAGTCTGTATTTCACTGTTTTGTAGAGCCCACAGTATAAAATTCTTGCTGTATTGCGAGACAATTATCTGCTTTTTCTTATGGCTTTACACAGAAACTTTACTGTAGCTACATTCAGTCTTTGTTCTCTCATTTCTTCTTATTTGGCAAAAGAGGAAAATGGGAGGAAGGTCATATTACAGCCTGTGCTGCATGGTTCCTGGGTAGATGGAATGTTCATATTGACTACCTATAATTAAAATGAAAAAAAAAAAAATTGCTTATTTTCTTGGATTTATCGTCTCAAACACTGGCTTTTGCCTTTTTCTGAGATTGTGCTTTTGGTCACAGCCATCACTTGAAAGCACAGGAATGCCACTGTGCTGTCAATAGCATTATTTTGCCCCTACTTGAGTAAAGTTTTCTTAAATATCCTCATATAGGTAAAGCCAGGTTTATCTATGTTGCAGGCTTACCTACATTACATAGCTGAATTGAACATGAGCTGGTGGTGTGCCTGTGTGGCCAAGAAGGCCAATAACATCCTGGGTTGTATCAGCAATAGTGTGGCCAGCAGGACTAACGAGGTGATCGTGCCCCTGTACTCGGCACTGGTGAGGCCGCACCTTGAATCCTGTGTTCAGTTTTGGGCCCCTCACTACAAGAAGGATGCTGAGGTGCTGGAGCGTGTCCAGAGAAGGGCAACGAAGCTGGTGAGGGGGCTGGAGCACAAGTCTGATGAGGAGCGGCTGAGGGAACTGGGGTTGTTCAGTCTGGAGAAGAGGAGGCTGAGGGGAGACCTTGTCGCTTGCTACAACTACCTGAAAGGAGGTTGTAGTGGGGTGGGTGTTGGTCTCTTCTCCCAAGTAATAGGACAAGAGGAAATGGAGTCACCATCCCTGGAGGGATTTAAAAGGTGTGTACATGTGGTGCTTAGGGACATGGTTTAGTGATGAACTTGGCAGTGCTAGGTTAATGGGTGGACCTGATGATCTTAAAGGTCTTTTCCAACCTAAATGATTCTATTATTTCATAAGTTGTCCTGATCTATTTTTTTTTTTACCTCTTAGAATGTCCCCAACTCTGTTATGGCTACAGTATATGCTGAAACTTAAGTGTCTGTATACATCTTGTTAGACTCAGGGGTAGCACTCATAAAAGAAGAAAATCACTGAACTGAGACTGCTTCATAAACCACTAATTTAAGGGGGTGCCTAAGATCACAGTTAACTTTAGGAATCTCTTTAGTTTCTGTTCAAGTCAATGAGACTTATTCTTAACCTTAGGAATCTTTTATACTTAAAGGCTGCTCTGAATAAGGTCCTCTGTAGAATGATGATTAAAACAAATTTTAAAAAAGCATTTCCATTTTTTATTCACTTTCTTACTGCAGGGATATATGTAAGATTACAATAATGCTATAACTTAATATAAGTAATTTCTCTGTTGTTACCATGAAGAAACTTTATAGACCAGCAAAAAATTATTTAAGGCCCTTGGAATATTTGTTTCAACTCTTTCATTGTAATGTTTTTTTTAATCAAAGATATGCCATAACTACAAAATAAAATCTTTTGCAGAAGGACACCATAGAGAATTCCCTGAAATGCCTCACATTGAGGAGCTTTGTCAGTCAAGGTAGTGGATTTGTAAGCCACAAGCATTATAATTACCTGATTTTGCTCTTGTTGAAATCAGTGACAAAACTTACAGGTTGCAGTGGCAGCAAGACTGAAAGGAACTGCTGTGCTTTAGTTTATTGTTCCATTTTCTGATTAACATTTTAAACTGCATTTTGATCATGTAGCTTCTACTGACAGAGAATGCCTGATGGTCTTTTGTTGAGCTTCTGAGAGAACAACAGCTCATCTTGATGCTCAGCCAAGGCATCTATCACTTAGCTGTCCCTTTCAGTTACAGTGTTGAAAATGCAGCACAGCCCTGGCTCAGAGAGTCTCTGCTCCGTCTGGAGACCTGTCTGAAGAGCTTTTAGACCACTTTCCTTTCAGGATACAGCAATGAATTTTTTCTGCACAGAATACGTTTAACTTTTTTTTTATTGAGTAAATTTAACAAGTCATACTTAAACTAAGGCTACTATCATTCAAAAAGTTACTGTGCACCGGTTTGGCCACAGTAACTGTCCAGAAGAGGTATTCTTAGCCTGCAGAAAGTATGTTATTTAACTATCTCAAAGGCCAATATTAGAAAATAAAAAAATATGCTGTGTTACATTGTGTACTGCAATGAGTAACAGTGGACGAATGCTGAAGTCTAGCTAACATATATCAATCTGACTATGAAATTGAGCCATTCTGGCATTAATTTCTTTTCATTTTCCTAAACAGATGGTTTTATTCCTACCATGCAATTTTTCCTCCACTGTTTTTTTTTTGAGCTCTCTTATCTAGCTTTCATTAGCTTTTGTTCTCTACATAGTATTCAGGCAAGTGTGCTGCACATAATCTAGGACTGAAATTAAACAGAAATGGAAGCAGGGGAAAAAAAAAGGCAGATCTGTACTAAAGCTTCTGCCAAAGATAATGGTAGATAGAGAGGACCTCTGCACCTTTCTGTTACATTGTATGACCCTTTATTATATTATGTATTAAACAGAGAGTACCTCCCTTTCTGCCTCAGTTTAACTTTTCCCTTTCATCTCTGCCTCCGTGTGTCATATGACATCCATCAGCAGTACAAAGGCGGTGTGACATGCTTAGTTATTGCTGCCAGGAGTAATACAAAATCAGGCCTGTCTGACATGGAAAAAGCAGAGCCGCCTTTATTGCAGGCCAATAAAAGTCACCAACAAAAAAGGCTGTGGATTTTTAATGGAAAGAAAGCACTAATGAACAGGCATTAATTGAAAATTAGGGCATGAAAGACAGAGAAGAGCTAAGACAAATCAATTGCTGTACCTGTAAGCCTGAGCTGACAATAAATCAACAGCAATAACAGCAAGATGTATTGGACCAAATTAATCACAGATGCAAACAGTTGAAACTTAGGTGTGAATAAATTAGTTTAAGAAGGGTCTACAAATGTTAAATAATTCTGCAGTTGACTGAGTGAAGTAACTATACAAAAGAATTGGAGCCACTATACAAAAAGAATTTAACATATATGATCTTCCTCTAGCAGGAGAGATGGTGATCGACTGTGGGAGCATAAAGGAACAGAAAATACGTGGCTCTTACCTTGAGGATAGTAGGGTCTGTCCCCATGTGAATTCTATAAACCTCTGTAAGAACCTTTGAGACTTACTTCCCTCTCATGCTAAGCACAGATGGTTCACACACTGGCACCAGGTCTAGCAGATGGGCATGAAAGGTAGTGCAGAGGAGAAAGTTAGATCTCAGTACCCTGGCTGTCAGGTGATTTAATTTGTGACGGGGTTGGGGAGAATTTACTAACTCTGTGCTTCAATGCTCCTTTTTACAATGATGAATTTTTTGTTTGGAGTTGAATAAATTCAGTAAGCATACTACAGTGTTCTCTTGCATTAGTTTCCTCAGCAACAGCCCTAAATATTTTGTTGGCTATTCCCAAGGGACAGGCATTGGGTAACTCAGGCTGAACATGAAAGAGGACATCTAGGAAGAAGTTACAAGGTCCTTTACAAGCTCTTTTTTTGTTGTTGTTATGTTTTCTGACATAAAAACTAGTTAGTGTTATCCAGATAATGAATAACTTTTACTGTTCTTGTTTTATACATTACAACTTACTTAGCCTACATTGTACTATGCCCATATGTGCATGCAATAGGACATCTTGGAGTGAAGGAAATTACGCTCTTGTGATTGCTGCAAAGCAGCCAGCATTAATTTCACTTCTGAATTCTTCAAAATTAAATTACAATAATATTCCTGCTCTGCATTGGCATTGCTGACATTAACAAAAAACATTAATGCTAATTACAGGACTGATTTTGTCCTTATTAGGCATTTGTTAAGAGCTAAGTATCTCGATAAAGCAGAATATGCTGTGATTTGACAGTAGAAGTGAAGTGAAGTGCTCCTACCATTTGTCTTCCTTCCCTGGTGATGATGAATATGCACCATGAAGAAATTAGATCATTTGCTTCCCTCAAGTAATAAAATTTTCTGTACACTTTCTTTTTAGTCATCTTGTTGATTCTGATAAGTGGGGGACTTGGCTGATCTTGGGATTCAGCTGATAAGAAACTGGAAATATTTGAAACTTGTAATTGACTGTGAACTATATTGTTTCATACATTCGACTACAATTGTTAAAATATTGTATGATCTTAAATTTATTGCTGTTCTTCATAATAGAGCTGTATCTGAATTTAAATAGTTGAATTGAATTTGCGCTCTAAATTTCCGAAAGCACAAGAGCTCTACTTTTATGGTAACTATTGCTTGTTCACACCACAAGGCTGAGCCACAGGTATGGGACAACAGAACTGCCATACTCGGAGCACTTGCCTTTGTGTGGCTGTGAAACCTACAGAGTCTACTTGCTGTATCTGGAGAGTACTCGCTAATGGATATATCACAACATGGAATTTCATGTGCATATAAGAAAGTATTTTTGTAAAATTGTTGATATGTGAAACACATGTTTTTGTCTGATCTGAAGCTATTTGAGAATTCAGATGTTGAATCCCATTTAATTAAATCATAAACAGTTAGGCTGCTTGTTTCGTAGGATGGAATTTAAACTCCCATTTCCCAGAAGAATTCCCAAATGACTAAATGACTCTGCAATATAATATTCTCAGTGCAGTATTTTTCTCCTTCAGTTGAACCTGTCCTACTTTGTGTAAGAGTTAGCTTGTGCATCAACTGGAAATCATATTTTCTACCTTTGTCATGAGTAGTCTTTATAGGTATTCAGTCTTCACTCCTGTTTGTGATTATCATGTTTAGTGGAATAGCTTCTACAGGAAGAACTGAGACTAACCCCACTGTGTCTGCAGTAACAAAGATACATAACAGCATAATGGTTAGGGGCATGTATCTACAGAAGTGTCCTTGTAAGTTTATGTCCCCCCAAGAAAAGAAATGCTCCCTGTGACTTTTCTAGACCTTACTATATAGTTTAGCAAAAACCCTCCAGATATCCTGATGCCTCAGTTTAAAATGCAGATATAATAATTAACTACTGTAATTATTACCTGTTGTACTCCCCATTCACTTCAGATGCAAACTAATGTGTTTGGGGTTTTTGCCTTTTGTGCTGTGCAGTTTTGGTCTTAAAAATGTAGTACGCAGCTGGTTGACGAAAGTAGAAGAGAATAAGAGCTTGATCCAATGCAATTTGCACACATGTGCTGCCTCATAGAGAGCTGTTACTTTAGCATTTTCCTGTGCTGGCTACTTGCTGTATTCTAAAATAAGCAACATAGTCCAAAAGTATATGGGTGTCCTTTATGTGTTTCACCGAAGGACGTAGAGTAATCAATGTAAAGATTAAACAACACTGTCAATTAACCATTAAGTTTGGAAGTTCTTAGATGACTCAGGAAAGGTTTTGAATATCATTCGAGAAATGATATGGGGTACTGCAGTTTGCTCAAAGGCAGTATGTATGTTTCTGCCCAATGTATGCAGCATTTTGCTAATCTTTGTCTTTGTTGTGCTGTGAATACCTGAAAACTCATTGCTGAGTTATGCTCAGGTGACCTGGGTGTGATCGGACGGCACCAAAGATACGTCCCTGGTCCACAATTGTTGGTGTCCAGATAAGTCAACAGGCCACTTATCTTAATGCATTTTAATAATAGCAGTGAGAAATGTAGCGAGTATAGCGCATCGGCAAGATAGCAATGTTATACAAGTGCATTGTCCTACAGTGAAAAAAATGTTTTTCTGCATTCTGAAATCTATTCCGTAAGACAATTGGCATGAACATTATTGATTTTAAATGGCTTTAAAAGGTCTGTAGTCTATATCCTTCTTAAACCAGAGTGCTAGTGCCTTTCCTGCGCAGTTCTGTGGCTAATGCATATCTGACCAAATGCGCTGCACTACTTTGTTGCGGTTATCAAGAGTAAGCAGTGCTGATCAGGGTATAGCGGCATGATGATTTACCTCTGCAAGCTACCTTGTTTGTACTCTCTGCTTAGTAGCATGTGAAACCCATGCCTCAACTCCTTGCTTATGTTGGTGGGGTAGGGCAAATCCAATATAATAGGACAGGAAAACAGCAGGCATCCATTGCCTCTCTCAGCCGGGAGAAAAGGTGGTGAGACTTACATATAGGAGAAACTTCTTTCAAAACTTCTTTACCATACTGTCATTTGGGAAATATATAACAATGAAGGCATGTTTACTTTGTGTAGAATTCATGGCATGATGAGGATAATAAGACCCTCTAAGGCAATAATTGCTTCACTGTAGGGTGCTTCTGCATCTCAAATTGCTCAGCATCTGGGTTTTAAATCATTTGTTTTCCTGGTGGGTAAAACTGCCGGCTAGACAGGCAGGCAGACAAATAGCATTTTTAAACTTACACAGCATGATCGTGGCATGTGTGCATTTAAGGCTGAGCTTATTATCATCAGGAATTGTTATCTAAACCATAGAGACAGACACCAAAATAGATTCTATATGACACTCTCTTAATAAATTGTGTTCATTAACAAGGAAACCATTTGGCCTATGTTGTAGATCTGGTAGTGGTTTGGATAATTTTGGCAGACTGTCCAGCAGGAAAGCATTGCCTCCTGAGCTCAGAAAATGTGCCATAAATTCCACAGTTCGTCTGTGCTGTGGTGAGTGGGTGACTGTCACCGAATGCCATACTGAAGATCATGTTGTAAGCAGGAAGAAGCTTTGCCATATTCACAGAGAATTATGTCATTAACATGTAGAGTAGACCCCAACTTCATAAGAAGTGTGGCCGTTCCATGTACAAAAGTAATTTATTGAAACTGAATCTATTTCATTCTTACTGGGGGAGGGTTAGAATTCTACCTTTGACTTGTCCTTCTCTATTTAGTTTCTGAATGTTTATTAAGTATTTCCTGATGCAGACCATTTCTTCCATCTCCTAACCTAAAATACACCGAGGATGTCATGGTGTGTATGGGGATCAGTGTTTTGGTTTGTTTTTTAGAATTCTGCTTTTGGGAAGAACTCCCTGAGGTTACAGTTTAGAGACGGCTGGAAGTTCAGCTTGAAACAGCACGTCTGCACCTTTACGATGTGAATGGTTAAAGTGTAGCAGCAATGAGAATACTTGCACCCATGCTCTCTCCACCTCAATATGTGGTTTAACACTTTGTGTTCATACTTTTATATTCCCAAGTCCCAATATTGGTATTTTGGACTTTGAGTTCAAAACCTGCTGTTGCCTATGTCCATCATGTCACTGTGATAGTACAGGCTTCTGTGCTGCTGTCTGTCCAGGCTGTAGGTCTCAAACACTATGCCAATCTAACTGTTCTGAAACTGCGAGCTCAGGAGAGACCCTAGTGAGGCTGTGGCTTGCCTGACTTTCTTTTTGGCACCAGTGGCAGCTGCTTTGAGTTTTTCCTTTTTTTTTTTTCCCTATGTTTTTTTTAACTGATCTGATTCACTTCAGTCACACAAATAGTTGTACTGGCACAACTGAGAGAGTAGCAAGAATTAGCAGAGGGAGCAGTAACTGCACACAGTAGCTCTCATACAAGAAGAAAAACACCTTAAAGTCCTCTATACTGTGTCAATTTGAAATGCCCTCATTCTCTCTCTTACAGGCTTTTCTGTTGTTGTGGATTTTCCTCACTTTGTTGCTACACAGATTTTTTTTTTTCCCCATACAACATGTTGTTTCAACCCTGCCAGTACTCATCTGCCATCTTGTTAGTTGTCTGCTGCCTACTGAAGCACTTAAGAAAAGAAAAAAGAAAGAAAAGAAGAAGTCTCTGTAGACTTCTAAGCTGTGTTATCGGGCAATTGAAAATTAGCAGTACAATGAGCATCACTTGGTTTTCAAAAGGCAAAAAAAATAATCACTTTCCTGGTAACCAAGTAATTCTGGCTAGAAAGCTTGCTTGCTGACAGTCACACATGCAGAGTGATAGTACCCACTCCCTGAGGGGCTTTTTCCTCTCTGCAATCAGAGAAAGAAAGGTTTGCCAAGTAAGCTTGTGCCAGTGCTTGCTGCCTTCATGTTTTCCCTGATGGGACTTTGGGTTATCTACAAGGTAATGCGCATCAGCATATTACTTGATCTTGAAGGTATTAATTATGATTGCTCCTGGTGTTCTGTTGTTCGGCTCTTTGCTCACATGCCTTTTTCTTCTTTTTCCTTATTCTGTGAACAGTGGTTCAATCATTTTGAAGGCTATTCTGCTATCTAGTATTATACTTCTCCATGTCAGTAATAATTTTAATATAACCTTCTTAATTTACCTGA
This sequence comes from Phaethon aethereus, assembly GCF_964289735.1. Classification (NCBI taxonomy): domain Eukaryota; kingdom Metazoa; phylum Chordata; class Aves; order Phaethontiformes; family Phaethontidae; genus Phaethon; species Phaethon aethereus. Next base: position 21,500,288 of record NC_138585.1, on the reverse strand, counting down.
GATCATGCTTTTTTAGTTCTCATCCTCAATTTTGGGAAAGGGGAGAATTTATTCATAAGAAGTGAAAATAAATGTTTGACTGCAATAAGTGCAGGACCCAGCACTTGGACTTGTTGAAGCTCATGAGGTTCACAGAGGCACCTTCCTTGAACCTATCCAGATCCCTGTGGATGGCATCCCATCCCTCAGGCATGTCAACCACACCACTCAGCTTGGTGTCCTCTGCAAACTTGCTGAGGGTGTACTCAATCCCACTGTCATCGATGAAGGTATTAAAGAGTACTGGTCCCAGTGCGGACCCCTGAGGGACACCGCTCATCACTGGTCTCCATCTGGACTTTAAGCAATTGACCACTAATCTCTGCGTGCGAACACCCAACGAATTCCTCATCCGCTGAACATTTCACCCATCAAATCCATATCTCTCCAGTTTAGGGAAGGATGTTGGGAAGACCGTGCCAAAGGCCTTACAGAAGTCCAGATAGATGACATCAGTAGTTCTTTCCTTGTCCATTGATGTGGTCACTCTATCATAGAAGGCCACTAGGTTGGTCAGGCAGGACTTGGCCTTGGTGAAGCCATGCTGGTTGCCTTGAATCATCTCCCTGTCCTTCATGTGCCTTAGCATAGCTGCTAGGACAGTCTGCTCCATGATCTTCCCAGGCACAGAAGAGAAGACAGGTCAGTAGTTCCCAGGGTCCTTCTTTCTACCCTTTTTAAAAATGGGTGCAATGGGTGATCCTGTCTTTCTTCTGTCATTTGAGAGTGATATAATGAAGTGGAAGATGTACATGTACCAAACCTTATCCTTAGAAAATACTCTAGTAAAACACAGATTTGCTGCAAACTCCAGCACTCCTGTTGCTTTATGTTGCCTTCTGCTTTGGTGATATGTGGATTCTAGGCAAAATTGAGGTCTCTAGGCAAAATTGAGGTCTCTTGATAGCTGTGAAAAACAATTGATATGTAGGGTTTATAGCTCAAATTGTGGACCAGAATCTTGGCTCCATCTGAACTGTACTTGGAACTCTGAAATTGAATAGAGAGCTTGAAAATAGTGTTAAGAGTGGGAAAAGTGCTGAGTTCTTTGCTGTGTCCCAGCATAGAGCAGAAATGCTATTGTTTGTTTCTGGGGCACAGAGAAGTCTTGGTGTTACTTAATGACCAATAATACGTTCACTAGGAAACCAGAAATCAGTGCTGTAGGAGTTATTATAGTTACCCTTTGTCACAAAAAAAAAAATTTCCCTTTGCTGAAAGTTATCATTATTCAGCTAGATCCAGTAGATTACAGATTTGTACCTGAAGGCAGAGGAGATTCAGTTCTTTAAGACACATAGCACACAAAAGGGTGATACAGTTTCCACCAGGTTAAGAAAGTGTCTAGAGACTTACCTTTGAAGGAACTTTTTGCTGCTTTTACCCATATAGGTCTAAGGCAATTAATCAATAAGCAAGGACACAGGGTGAAAACATATGGTCTTTGATATTTAATAAATGGATTAAGAGTCTACCACTTAATATTCAGCCTCTGCCTTAGGAGTATAAATTAATAAGCATTAGGTCCTTTTTAATGAGGAATTTTCCCTTTTAAAACCTGAATGAATTATCAAAAAGAGCTCTGGCAGAATTTCAAAGACATTTTCTGACCTTCTAGTATTCTGGCCTGCATGAATTTTTAACAAGATGCTATATATCTGGAAAGTCTATTAGAATTTGTCTGCATGAAATCTATCTGCCCTCTAGACCCTCACCCCCTTTTTTCTTTTTTCCTCTTTTTTTTTTTATAATCAGACAACTGAAACAGTAAAAGGAAAAGTACCTATAATAGCAAGGGAATGTTTAATTTATGTAAACGAAGTTTTAAAAAAGAGTCTTTATTCAAGTTAATAAAACCCCACACATTGCTTTTAAATATTAATATTGGCTGGCAAAAATACTTCATTCATAATGATGTTTTCATTTATATTCATTTTTTAATAGTATCAACAATGTAAAGTGTTCCAAGATCTGTTTTAAAATGCGTATTTTTAAAGTGCATAACAGGCATAACATAATTAAATGCACATGGCTATGCCTTCAGTCCTGTAAAACATTCTTTTTTGTTGGTTTCTATTCCAGAAAACCTTTAAGAAATCCGTTTAATATCTAAATCTGTTCCGAAAATAAATGTAACAGACCAAAGCAGACATTAAGTATTTGTAGGCTGATTTACAGCATAATGAAAAAAGCGTACTGTCATTATTACTTGCTTTATTTTTTATTTTTTAAAGTGTTGTTCTGTGACATTTTGAAAATGCAGAACACCCTTTTTCATAAAAGGTTGTAGTTATCTATGCAAATTTTTACTGATGATGCTTTGTAATCTAAATGCCACTTCAGAAAAATACTGTACATGTTAATGAAAATGGAACTGTTTCACTTCTTGAAATTACAGTATCAGTTGGTCATACAGATGGAATAGTCTTTCAGGAGGTTATTGCTCTGAATCACTGTAGCAGATTCCATGCTTCAATAGCTCACTTTCAGCTTCTGTTCAGTACCATGAATTAGACACCTCCTCCTGGAACTACCTGGGGGTTTTTGATCTTGCCCACCTGGAATCTGCTGAATAAAAACCACCTAGGAACACCTCTTGCTCCTGGAGGTAATTAATGTGCTGCTCGTTTGCCACAAGGACCAGTGCCTATGTGCACTAGGAAAGAAGCAACCGTTAGGTTTTAGTAAACAGATTATCAGAAAGTGGTTGTCTTCAGCCTGTAATCAATAATGGCAGGAACCACTAATAAGATTTCCATGTCACTATTTCTTTTATTGCACTTGTTTCAGGGGAAAGTTCCCTTTTGAGTTAATCCTTTAGAGCAAAATATATCCCCAGGGTAAATCCACAGGAACTGTTGAAGTCAATAGAATTGCACCTCAGATAGAGCTGAGCCACTGAGAGTCACTGAACAGAAAACTGGGAAATGCAGAGTGTGCTTCACATGTTCAAATGCTAACTGGTCTCTTGAGTCAGGGGTTCACTGACATTCCCCGCCCTCATTCTTGATTAGGACCACTTGAGAGTAGAAAATGATGCTAAAAAAAGTGGCTTAATAAAAGCTGGCTAATTATTTGCTCATGTTACTTTATCAGGACAACTTAACCCTGGAACTACTCCACTGTGGTATGGTTTTCAATAGACAGTGCTGCGCAGACATAGTAGCATGCTTCTAATTTTTCTTTGTGAGGATGAGGGAGATGCACAGTTTTAAGGATGTATTGATTTAATTGTTGAGACTAAGGCTTGCTTATGCTAGTACTTGTTGATGTCAGACACCTTTGAAGGACACAAAGCAAAGCTGGATGCATCACTGTTATCAGAGGGCAGTAGGGGACTGTATCCCTGTTGTACCTTTCACCTTGTCATCATTGGCTCTCTGTCTTTCATCTAATTCTGCACATGCAAGAGGCAGCTTTTCTGAGCTCATTGCCTTCCAGCAGACAACCTGACAGTTCCCTTCCAACTTCTTGGTGGAGGGATGAGAGGGAAGTGAGGTGACACTATCTACGAAGTGTTTTCTACTAAAGCGAGAGGTGATACCTGGTACGACAGAGACTCCTGTGGGGGCCACTTATGCTAGTTTTTATATGGAACTCATGAGTGCAAAACCAAGAAGGCAATTGGACTGACAGGTGAGAGACTGCACCCTGACAGTATCCATGAAAACCAAGGTAAGGAAACTAGAAACACCTACCTCAGGCAGGTAGGTGGAAAGAGCCCTAAGGGTATGTAGTAGCGCAAAGGGGAGACCTCTGTCTTAGACTTTCTTTAGCTGAACCCATGGTTTTTGTTTTTTGAGATGTATCACTTGATCTTTCTTTGCTAAGGCTCAAAGTAAAATAAGTTTGACACAGTTAATAATATAAAAGAGCTTTGACATGGGCTCCTCATTCAACACCAAAAGGATACATCAAGATGTAATCCTTGTACCCCAGACTGTTTGTTGTAAGGGGCAGGCTGCATGACAGAGTAAGCTTGCCCAGGCAGACTGCCAAGCAAGACTTTGCAAAATTCACGCTGGAACTGGTATATGCAGTGGTCTGGAGGGGACATACATTTGATGGTAGAGAAAGAAAGAAGCAGAGTTTGCTACACTAGAGATCAGGCTACTCAAAACGTTACTGCTTGGAGTGGTATTGTGCAGTCACCATGAGCAATCAGTTCTAGTAATAAAGGTTGCCATAAACCTATGTTTCTGACTTTTTAATTTCATTTTCAAATGTCCTTACACTTAAGAAATACAGGATAAATGTGTGTGAGAAGATGAGCAAAGGAACAGTAGAACTGAAGGCAGAGTCCATATCTCCTGATTTCATCCCAGTGAAGTCGGTTAGATTAAGCCATGTAGAGAAAATAATGATGGGATTTTGAAAGACACCCAGAGATGTTAATCACCCAAATGCCATCAGCAGTACTTGAAAAATACTTCCTCATGCCTCCAGTCAAACAAAAAGACCGTCAATATCTATTCAATTAAGCTGGGTCTCTGTGACAGTGCTATTGACCTCAAGGGAGGGGAATGTGCTACGTAGATGATAAATGGTGGAATAGTTAAGAAACTGTTGTTCTTCAGACAAACTATTGTGTTCTCCCCAGAAAGCAATAAATGTGGGGCCTTTCATGATGGAAGTGTTTTCTGAGTATATCAGTGGGTTACGGACTGGAAAAAGGGATAATTCTATGAACCATCATGCTTATCTTTAACAACACTAAAAAGAAAAAAATATACTGTGCCTTACATCTGCAGGCTGCATAGGGCTACATTTTCAAATGACATTTTTTCTGAATAAGCCACTGCACTTGCAAGGACTAATTTGCATTAAGGGAGTTAAATGAACGGGTACCTGCTTGTATGTGAGAGCATACACCAAAAGGAACTGGGGAGTGGAGAGCACTGACATTTGCATACTGAGCCAACAGTTCTCAGAGGTAGCCAAGTCTATAGCTGAGCAGAAGCAAAATTAAAACGGTATTTTCAGGTAGACAGTGCAGCTGCTACCTTTGAGTTTGCCTCCGCCTTTGTCCTGTCTGCTGATTTCATAGCATTTCTTTATATGGCATGACTTCTGATTTATGCCATATGACAGAGGGCCTAATTGTTTTTTCCTGAAGTTTGATATGGCTCTTGGGTTGCACATTTGAAAGAGTAAATAAAGCCAGGTGGCACAAAGAAAGCTGCCTTGCAGGCTGTCATCTTGGCTGCCCCTTCAGCAGCGCAGTGGGAAGAAGCTTTTCCTAAGAGCAACCTGGCATGCTCTGGGGGGCTGAAGTCCATGGGATGCTGAGGCTGGGCTGGTCAGGCAGGGCACGGGGTGGGCCCTGGGGTGGGCAGCAGCACCCGTCAGGAACTAGACCTTCCTGGGAAAGGGAGAATGCAAGAAAAGGAATCAGTGCTGCCTGATGGAAAGAGGAGTAGGGGGTGGTTTTTAACTGTAATTTGACTTGCCAGTGGTCAAAGTTTCTGTATTGAAAGGTGCCTCATGAGAGAGAAAGGAGTAACTTCAGCTGCTTGTTTGGGGGGGTCAGGCAGCACTGCTCCAAAGCCACCTGGAGGGAGGGTGTGTCAGGTAAGGCAGGTCAGTTTTGGGGAGTGTGCAGTGGCTTAACTCTACTGGCTTTGCACTTCAAGTTTTAGTTTCACAATCTATGGTGAAAAGCTGATACTGTTGTATAATCTCCCAGCATTCTCCTAGAGATTTCGGGAGTTTAATACAGGCAGAGAATTGCACATTCTCTAATTTTATTCAGAAGGGTGAGTTGATGGCTAACTGGGTAAAATGATGCTATGAGAAACTCTCTAGTCACTGGATTTCTAGTGGTCATTTGTGGTGTTAGTTGGTTTAGATTCCTGGAATAGAAGAATGAAATATTTCTGGTGGGCATATCAATAACTATACATTAGAAGAATAAACAATGATGGAAGGAAATGTATTAGCTGTTAAATGTAGGCATTGAATCCAAATGTTTTGGTCAGCTATCCTGTTTTCCAATTTGTTCTGAAGCGCTGCAGTGGAGCAGTGCAGAGAAGTTCTGCCTCTCATGTGTAGCACACAAGTGTTCACTAAGTTTTGTACAATGAAATATAAAAATGACATGAAAGTGCATTCAAACAGCTGTACTGTCCCTTCTGAATGTGGATATACAGATTGCAGTTATTCTGTCTGCCAGACAGTGAAGGCAGTGGGTAAGGGGCAAGTGCAAGTGAAATTGTGTGGGAATCTGTTGGAAGTCCAGCATTACCTATGGCCTTCCCACTGATGACTTAAGACCTATTGTCACAATCAAATGAAGTCACAGCTGTGTGTTACCTTGTATTATGTGCTGGGTCCCTTTTTAGACTCTTGCACATACTTATCAAAAAGCATTTAAAGTGTGAAGCCTTAGATGCCTGTTCATGCAAAACATTCCTGGGAATACAAGTGAAGATATAATTTTGTGTAAAAACTTGAGTGTTGTAGTTTATTGTAGTTTATTTCTGTGGCAAGTTTTAGGCCATAGAGTGGTATCTCTGCTCATTTATCGCTGGCTGTTTTGTTTCCCTGATGGGTTTTGGCTGATGCATCTGTCTAGGCAATCCCAAGCATCCTTAGTGGACTTATCTTGGTGGAAAAGAGCAAGTGCATATTTAAACATTTACAGAAACATGATTTTTTTAACTTTTCATCAGATAGGCTAACTCTTATGTCATCTCAGGATATTTGCAATGCATTTTACAGATTTAAAACTAATGATATGTAATATGAATGCTACTGAAAAGTTAGGCGTAACTGAAGGGAGTTGATTGCCCTGTACAAATAAGGTTGCATTAACTATGCATAGAAAACCAAAACCAATTAGTCAGAATTGGATGTCTCTGTTCTGTGTGCATATAGTAGGAAGAAACAGCAATTTTATGATATGAGGAAAGAGACTGGGAATGGCAAATTTATTTCTAATTGTGACTCAGTATTTGTCAACTCTGAAGCCATTGCATGTCCCTCAGACAGTGCAAGTCATCATCCTCCCTGCTGTTTTGCTTGTCTACATCTATAGGGCAGTTGAATACTGTGATTTTTTTTTTTTTTTCTCTCCACAACTAATGATTTGAATTTCAAAAGTTTTCATTTTGAAACTGCTATCACCTTCTTTGTTTTTGCTTTTTGCATATGTGCCATGATTTTGCTGGCAGGGAAATTCATACACAGCAAGTTTTAAATAATTAGGGAATGTTAATAGAGGGTGAATTTCAGATTAGTATATATGGCATTTCACATAATCTATTCAAAGTCATGTGCTCTTCCACTCATGAGCTAATAATGTACTGTGTAATTTATGATGTATGTCAAATGGGCTACTTCACAGATTTTTAAATGCCAGCTCATAAATTGTGAATAATCATATTCACAAATATTATTTCTAGACATTAAAATTAATAATAGATCTGTATACTAATTGTTGACCTCTGGTGGCAAAGACTATGCATATGGAAAAAGAAACATTTTTTCTCAATGATTTGATGCATAGTTGCTCTAATAGACACTCTGACTACAAACTGGAATATTAAGGCTTAAATTAGATATTGAATATCAATCACCGGGAAGGTAGGAAGATGCATTCTTTGTTTTGCACTGTCATAAGCATGCCACATTTATAAATATAGTTCCAGCAGTCAAGTGCATTGAAGAAACACTAAATTTTCCATGAAAACATAACTGCTTTCTGGAATGCAGTAGCAGAATAGCTCCATACTAATTAAACAAATGCAGAAATGCCTGACTGCCCATGTTCTTTCATTTATGAGTATTGATACATGATTATGTAAACCCTTGACATTTTTTAAAATTGTGATCTTGACCAAAAAAAAAATCAAGGATAGAAGCATATATTTTTTTCCATCTGCAAGCTCAGAGAGCCTTTAGTGATTGGTTCTGTAAATCAGAAAACAGCTTTCTTCAGGAAATTGGTTTGCTGCTTTACTAAAACTTAGTATGCTACTAAAACTTAAGGATGCTTTGCCTGGGAGGAACCCTGTTTTTTAATTTTGTGAGAGTAGTGCCATTTGTGTTGAGAGAAACTATTCACTTGGTTAAGGATTACCTCTGCGATATGAATCAATGGAGCAGATTTTTTTATAACTTTGTTTATATCAAGCACATGATGTGACTGAAAACAGAACTAGACTCTCCTTGTCTAAGACTTCGTATCATTAAGGAGGTTAAATAAGTGGCTAACGTAAGATGTTTGCAAGTCCTTTGAATTGACTTCAGTCTGTTCATCCATTGTTTCCCTTATCTGTAAAATGGGGGGAAAAATAGATATTGCCATTGTTTCAAAGGAGTGCGAGCAATAGTTCTGAATCATTGTGAGCTGTTTGAAGATGCTTTGGTGACAGGAGGTTGAGAAGTGTTAATTTCCCTATTCATCTTTCTCAGAGCTATCTTTGATAACTTCCCCCCCCCCACACACACACTATCTGCTTGTTTTCTGACCCTACGATATGTCTAGGCAGGTGATTTTTGCACTCTGTATGGTCTGTAGGTTTCATCTATGTTTTAAGACTTTTCCTTATGAATACTATTAATTTGATGTAAATCAAGCCCTAATTATGCTTGTGTCTATGGTCTTTCTCTAATGTTTTTGTATGATGCTTGGGTTTGGGAAATGTGTATGAGTTTCCCTAATGACATGTAGAGTGGGTTTCAGCAGACAGCAGTAGTTGACATAAGCTTCAGAAAGAAAAGGGGCAGAGACTGGGAATAGAGGGTTTCTGTCTTTGTTTCTCATTACTCATAGCAATGCTACAGCTGTAGCCACTCTGCAAAACAGTTGCATAGCAAGATGAAAGCAGCTAAAGCACTTCCATGAAACAGAAACAGATCCTGATTTCAGTTCTACAGCCACCTAAATGAGCAGCAAGGTTTTTGGACAGGGGAAGTGTGATTGTAAGGAGGAAAAAATTGAATCTGAAGGAGTACCATAGACATTTTAACATGGATACAGAGTACCAAAGGGAGAAAAAAAAATTAGCCTGCTCTGTGGTTTTAGTCTCCTTGTGCTGTAAGGAGACTTCACTGTGCCTCTGGGCTTGAAAGGAGTTCTTAGCACACCTAATTGAGTGGAACATTGTCTCTATGTGTATCTCAATATATATAGATCAGAGACTGCCTTGGTAGTGGCCATTAACACCTTTCAGTACATGAAGAATTATCTTCAGGGTTTTTTTTTTTTTTAATAAACCAGAGGACACACCTTGGTGGCTAGTCTATTATTATGGATACATGTATTTGTTACCCAGCAATTCGGTTTTGTTGTTTGTTTTTTAAGGATACCTTAGGTCCTTAGCTGGTAAGTGCACTTTGTTAATTTTAGCAATCAAACATGTACTTCAACAGGGGTGTTTTTTTTTTTTTTTCTTTTTCTTTTTAAGAGAAAAGCCCTGGGGTCACAGGGAACAGATGCATCATATAATATGTTTTCTGGTGCTGCATAGTTTTATTCTATTTGAAATTTGTTAGCTGTTCTGTTTCTTACTAGAAGTAGCTCTAGTTTCAGGATTCTACAAAATATATTTGGGATAGAGAAATAAGGTGTTTACAGAAGCAGACATCTTCCTTGAGTTACCTTATTGGATTAAAGAATAAAAACCAGGGATCCAAAAGGAAAATGAAAAGAAATACTTATTTGTTCTTGAGATAATGTTAACACTATTCCATTATGTGTATTTATCTCCAATCGGTATGACTCAAAAGATTTGAATATAATAAAACTCTGGTAGACCAAAACCAAGAGATGTTAAAGAAAACATTGTGCTAGATTAATATATTTGACAAATTACCTCAAAGACAAAAAATAACTACATTTCTTGTTTTTCTTTTTCAGTGCAGAAAAAACACGTAACCTTATCAGATTACAATTCCTTAGCATTACAAACTTTGTTCATAATTAAAACAGTCTGTGCATCACTTGTTTTGGGGTTTTTTTGTTGGTTTGTTTTTTTAGAATACAATTCAGCCTGATTTCTGTTATAACAGGGATAAACAGGGCTAAAGACTTTAGTGTTCAAGACCTTACGAGTGAATTCAACAAACAGCCAGACAGATGTACTGCCCATTTCTACTAGTCCACTTACTCTACTGCATTTGGTGTAGGTTCTGCAGTATTTTAATTGGAAACTATCAGTGAAAGCATTAATCCCCTCATAGCTGGGGAGAGTTTATTCATTTCCACACTAACTTCTCAAGATTAAGTTTAAAGAAATTAACTGGAATTGACATGGGCAGACTAAGGAAAAAAAAAATCCCACAACAGTAAGAACAACTGGTTTTAGTGACATTTTTATGTGAAACCTCCATTATCTGCAGAGCTGTATCAAGTCTGGCCTTGGCCTCCATTTTGTGTTTTGATTTTTTTTTTTTAAAAAAAAAGGTTGCAAGCTTTTCAAGCTGACACACAAGCTTAAACATGCTTTTAAAAATTGTTCCATTAAATTAAAAAACATTTGGGACATAAAGGGACTTGTACTGCAATTACCCTCAATGCCTAATATATCTGCTACATAGAACTGTGACAATAGGACCAGGGTTGCAAAAGTAGTCACGACTAGGACGAGAGGAAATGGCCTCAAGTTGCGCCAGGGGAGGTTTAGATTGGATATTAGGAAAAATTTCTTCATCGAGAGGCTGGTCAGGCATTGGAACAGGCTGCCCAGGGAGGTGGTGGAGTCACCATCTCTGGAAGTGTTCAAAAAACCTGTGGCGCTTCGGGACATGGTTTAGGGAACATGGTGGCGCTGGATTAGTGGTTGGACTTGATGATCTTGAAGGTCCTTTCCAACCTTAGTGATTCTGTGGTTCTGTGAAATGCCTAAAATTTGGTGAGTGCAATTTAGACACATAGGATTAAAAGAACAGCAAAGAAAACTTCAGTTCCCCAAATAGTCTTATGCATTCTGACATAGGTTTGCAACAAAGCTGATGCATCAGATGCCTCAGTGAGTTAAGAAAGCTGCATCTCTTACAAATACACATGTAAGAATATCTAAAAATATCCCTATTGAATGAACTGGCAAACTAAAAAAATCAAGATCAGATTGAGTCAATCAGCAATTTAGCTTTTTAATCAAAATGTTTACTTCAGTGGTTTGACACATTTCTTGATAATTTGTTCAGTTTTGATTTTTTTCTCTTGTACGCTGGCAGTTAGGCTGCACAAATTGAAAGACTTCTCAGCCTGTGGTGACATGCAGGATGGTGGTCAAAATATGTCTTTTGACTAGTCCATGTCTTGGGATAGTTGAAGTAGCTGTTCGTAAGAAGGTAATTGGGAGAACCACATATCTTCATATGCCTTAGACTTGGCTGTGGATGGATTGGAGGAAGTAGCTTGTCATTAAAAAATAAGTGGGGGAAAAATACATTCACAATAACCACTTTAAACCAGGTTGAATAAAGCATCAGGTGCCTAAAATAGACATCTTCCTAGCGTGATCCAGGACAAAATACAATAATTATAAAAACTTCTGAAAATAGCTCTTATCAGAGCCATTTAAACACAGGTAGTGGTCATAACACTGTTGCAATAGTCACAGAAGATCCTGTGTGCCTGTAGTCATGTCACATCTTAATATAGTGGTCCTCGATCCTGTGTTTCTCCTAAAGTATGTCACAGCCTATCTTGCAAGGCACTTCCTAAAAAGGAGGAAAGAAAAGGTTAAACCACACACCCCAGTGGATGCTTCCTATCTTTCTGGTATGGTTATATCTCAACCTGTGACTCCAGAAGAAAGAAGATAAGGGCAGCGTAGATGAGGAGTGCTGCAATGTACAATGAGTTGACTTTATGTTTTTATTCCCTGGGGTTACCAAACCTCTCTTGAGGAGTTATATTTGAAGAAAATTCAAAGAACTATCATTTCTTTGTCCCTGTTGCCTGTAGGATGACTTCTGAGTTTGGCTAAGTTCCTGGAAGCTAAAAGTCACTTATACAGACAATTTCTGTCAAGGACATGCTTAATCAGCTGCACTCAAGTAGGAGGTAACAGCAGCACTCTCTTAGGCTTTGTAGTAAGTCTTCGTGTAGATAAGCAACACAGTCCACTGACAGCTTAAAAGCGTCTCTTCTGTTTGAAGCAAACTCCATGGACTCTAAGCTATGTTCAGAGTTACTTTGACAAATGCATAGCTTAAATATTCTCAACCAGAGAAAAGTTTTTAAAACAGGTGGACCACCTTCCCCAAGCTAGGGAAAGCTTCGTGTCATTTACCTCTTATGTTTCCATTTTTTCCACATGCAAGTCTAAAGGAATAAAGCCCATTATACTTCAAGAAATGTATTTTGATTCCTTTTATGTTGTCATCTTTAAATATGATATTATATGACAGTATTATCGTAAATCAGTGTGATTCTCTTTCCTTTGAAGCTAAGATCTATTCTTCATTTTAATGTGTCTACTACCTTCACGTTGCCTGCTCTGCAAGATTCCAGTGAAGATGCAGTGCATCTGCTTTTGCGAACTCTGTCATCTTCTCAAATGTAGAGTTGAATTTAACTTTGATATGAGAAGGGCTTAGAGAAAAAACTACTCTCTGCCATGGGAAGTCCTTGTAGTTTTTGTTGGTATCCTTCTGTTTATAGTCTGTGCTTTAGTATTACTGCATTCTGTTTGTCTTGAATTTTCTTCCAAGATGTAGATATTTGTTTGAGTAACTTTGAACAATGCTTGTGCTTAAAATGTTACTGTGTCTTCATAAACATATCCGGGTAATGTAGACAGTGGAATCTTATTCTTTGCCCTTTTTTCTGCTTTGACTAGGAAATATCCTGGATCGTTACTATATAACTTTGCGTATATATCAGATTTTTGGTAGCAACTTCTGTGGGCTTTTCAATTTGGTAAACCTATATCCACTAGCCAGGATTTATTTAATGATTTGATTATTTTGGCTTCATTGGTTCCCTTCACATTTCTCTAAAGCTAAGAATGTTTATTGAGTACACCAGTTGCTATAATATCACTACAGTGTGTGTGGGAGTGAATAATTCTGTTGTTACTGCCTCAGGACAGTCCCTCTCCTCCATCCTGAAAAGTTTGTCTTCCAGAAGAAAATACCGAAGTGGGAGCATAAGCACATGGATCACACATTTTCTGAATATACTACTGTCAATTATCTGGGAGGAGGGACAATGAAGTTGAAAAGATGTCTTCTAGAAAACAATTCAAAGCAATACATTAACTTGGAAGCTCAGTTAATTGGCCCATGTGTTAGGTATGGTTCTTGTGTTGTATCCAGTATCACACAAGAAGCCCTGCAACAGAGATCAGTGTGATATGCTTTCTTCCAGTCCTTCGTAGTCACTGTATCTCAGGCCAGATGAAGCCAACATGTGATCTCTCTTTGTAGTTTAGCAGCTTGTCTCAGAAATGATGAAGGCATGAATCTCTCTATACTTGGCAGGTTTAAGATATGTCCTGGTTTTGGCTTGGGTAGTGGAAATAGGGGAGGTTTGGAGAAGGGGAGAAGGTCTCAGATCCACTGTGCAAATAGCAAGTGAAGTTTCAAAACCAAAAATGCTGCGATACATGCCTGCCTGTCTTCATTTTTGGGTGATCTCTTGTTGTGGTTTAACCCAGCAGGCAGCTGAATGCCACACAGCCATTCTCTCACTTCCCCCGCCAGTGAGACAGGGGAGAGAATTGGGGAAAAAAGGTAAGGTTTTTAATTGTGGGTTGATATAAAGACAATTTAATAGGAAAGAAAAGGAAGATAATGATAAAAGAATATACAAAACAAGTGATGCACAATACAATTGCTCACCACCTGCTGACGCATGCCCAGCCAGTCCCTGAGCGGTGGGTGCTGCCCTCTAGCCAACTCCCCCCAGTTTTATTGTTCAGCGTGGTATCACACGGTATGGAATATTCCTTTGCACAGTTGGGGTCAGCTGTCCTGGCTGTGTCACCTCCCGGCTTCTCATGCACCCCCAACCTCCTCACTGGTAGGGCAGTATGAGAAGCTGAAAATTCCTTAGTGTACTTTTCTTAGTGAAAAGTGACTTAGTGTAAGCACTGCTCAGCAACACCTAAAACATCACTGTTTTATCAACATTATTCTCATCCCGAATCCAGAACACAGTACTATACCAGCTACTAGGAAGAAAATTAATTGTATTCCAGCTGAAATCGGGATATCTCTTCACAGGGGTTTAGTGGCAGTTGTTTCTCCTTGGTCTTTTAAATCCTTTAATCTGTGTATCTAATCAGTCTCTGCTTTCACTGGGTTAACTTGTTTCTTCCCTGCTGGTATTTTTGTTGGGATGTCAGCTCTCCTAGATGAGTCCTGCCTGCTCTGGATGATGAGATAGTCAGCCATGTAACATGAGTATGTTTTTGACACTTAAACCTGTAATGTTTCACCGCACATCTACTAATTTGATAGAGCTGTCAAAAGGAAAATAAGAAGGGGAGAGATTGATTCTATAGTGGGACATCCATCACCAACAATTTGAGAGGATATTTATCTATGTAAGGAACTGTTCTAGAATATCTATCTTTCTTCCAATTAACTGTGTGAATGGTCTTATTCTCTTAACTCTACTCCTTAATCTGAAATGTGTTCTGATGTAAGTAAGCCATGAGCAATAATATAGTTGAATTATTTTCTTGAAATTATTGCATTAGATGGATTGGCTACAAATGCCTATGGTAAAAATATTTTAAAGAGTTATTAGAATATCTGCCTTTGTCTGTAGAAAAAACTTTTGCTGTATGAGTTTATACTGGCCTGAAGGCTTGGTCCATGCATTGAAGCCAAGATTTGACTTTGCTTTCCTTATGTACAATTCATTTGGTATATCTAGTCTTTGATACTGACTGGGGTTTTTTTTGTTTCTAGCAGGATATGGTTTTTAACCTTCATGGATATTTTCAAGAATTTATCTTTTAGATTCACATTCACAAAATGAAGCTTACAGAAATTGCCATGAGAAAGAAAGAACTAGTATGTGAAAGCTTTAACTTTCTTTTTCTGCTAACATGATATTTAAATTGATTATATAGTGCTCGTTAGCAAGTAACTGCTACATTTTGTTGACAATTAGTCAATGCCTGGGATTCGGTGATTAGACTTTTTTGTCAGGTGGTCCTTTGGCTAACTGCAGTACACACTGAAATTCCTCATGGGTGGTTCTCATGTGTGCTATATTTTGCAACAGTGGTTTAGTCTGGTGGTACCAGTAGCCACCTTTAGGCTTATACTGAACTATGCTGATTCCAGTCTAGTAAAGCTCCCTACCAGTTACACATATTTGAGGCCTGCTAATTCTTATTTTTAGCTCAAAAAAAGTAGCATTTACTTTGTTTAGCCTACAGGGCTATCCCCTGTTGGTGGAAGGACAAGTTGACTTTTTTTCCCACCAGTCTTTTAACTCATTGTCGTACTTGAGCTTGAATATTCTTTTGACACTTTCGCTTTGAGGAGAAGACTTGTATGTTAGTGTTAGCTGTTGGCAGCAGCTAGTTATTATGGATCAGTGACACTGATTGAGCCTCTTAGGAAAGTTGTAACTATGTCAGTCTGATTCTGTAAAGCAACTAAAATGTACCTTAAAGCATATTCTAACAGAAGAGGTAGAATGTGAAATAGCAGCAAAAATCATCATGATTGATTACATCTTGTTACCACTGCAGGTATTATGTTCTGGTCTTCTGACTTTTCCAGTAATTTCCTGTGCTTTTTAAAGAGTTTTTCTCAAATGTTTTCCACCACCCTTTCAGGATTGAAGCAACCAAGAGAGTAACTCACTAATTTCAAACCACCTATTTCCTTGGATACAGAAATCCATGCAGGCTTTTAAAGTAATTGGAAACCTCTTATTTGATTTCCTCAAACTTGCATGAACTCTTAATTTGTGATTAGTATCAGTTTAAGTTCTGTCCATGAATCTGTCAAGCACTGCAGGATGTAAATGCAGACACATTGATGTTGCACCTAGAGATATTGTTTATTAATTGATGGTACACATCATCATTGGCCTCAAGCAGTGGGGATGGCAGCTGATAGCTTCTGCAGTTTTGGGTTTGCTACAGGTTATTTAAGGCTATATGCAAAAATGGAGAAAGAAAAAGATTGTCGTAATATCACTGTTTATAGCTCGACTGAGTTTAGCTTTCTGAGATAGACAGTAGGTACAGATTGTCAGTATAAGAAGAGTCAAAATACGTATAAATTCCTTTGTATATCACCTTTTAATGAGTTAGTTATTGCACTTTTCATTATGTAGGGATTGCAAGCTTGATTTCATTTATGACAAACTATTATGATATACACATTAAGCTTCAGACTTTATGCTATCAAACTGATGGAAACTAAAAAAGTTCATAAAAATGAATGTGCTTTTTTCTATCTTTTAACCATTTAAATGCAGATTGAGAGCCTACAAAAATAATTTGATGATACTAATTAATTCGTAAGGATATTTTATATTTTTCTTTTCAAAGCAGTTTGGACCTTGGATGCTATAATTTCTCTCCATTACTTTTGGTTTAAGTTTATACTTACACCAATGGCCTTTGAGTATTTTACACCTAGTTTTATGTGTATGACTCCCAGGGTTTCAGCCTGTGTGAGCTGTATGTCATTCAGAATAGCCAGCTGTCCAGATGAACCAATTATCACTTCTTTTCCTATTGTGTGTCACCACACCAATATAGATCAAGCATTTATAAACCACATTTTATTGCACAGAGGTAAGATAGGGGGTGACCTATGTGTGTCTACTCCATATAACTTATGAACACAGTATTTATGTACAATATGCTTATTGTGATGTTTATCTGCCAACATAGAGGAGTTGCTAGCAGCTAGGCAGTAAGGGAAAATAATGGCTTCAGATGATTTGTCACAGAGAGAACACTTCAGTACAGCCAAGAGATCATTCTGACCTACTGGTTGGACCATTCTAGCCCCAGAGTCCAACCAAGTTATGAAACTTGTTTTTTCCTACAAGGTCTGCGCTGGGAGTTAACAGATCAAAGGAATTAAAGATTATGAAAGAGACTGTCTAGAAGGGAGGCAGGTGTACTGGGTAGCTATTTGTGGCCTCCTTGCATTTCATTAGAGGATGCTATCCTCAAGGTGAGAGATGTATGAATATTAATGTTTTAAAATCCTTTTTCCCATTTAAGATAATTCACTTGCTCAGGATTTTTAATAAAGTATCTTATAATCACCCTCAGTTGGTTGTGACCAACTTGGTGGTCAAATTTGACTTTGAGAATTTCCATGAAATAAGTTGATTTATTTGTATTGGTGAACAAGGTTTTTTGTTGTTGTAAAATTCTTTATGTTACTGTAAACACATACAAATGCAGATTCACTCTCAACACTTCTCAAGTTGCCATTTGGTATCATGAGGAGTAGGGTTTTGTTGAAAAATAATAAAGCTTTCAGATTATTTTTAGAAATTTTAAGGAAAGAAGTGTTTCAAGTAAAATGCAATCTGAACTGTGTGGTGAATGTTCTTCTGTAAATAATTATACCTTTAAAGTACAAAAATAATGAAAAAAAAAAAAAACCCACACAAAATTTAACTCCACAAGAAACATTTGATAAAAGCCAGTGTAGGTTATCTCTGCAAGCAAAATGTAATCTAAAAAAACAAGACCTAATGAGCATCTTCGTCTCAACTGTCATGAGTGAATTTAAAAATGAATAGTTTCTTTGGTTTTTGTGGGTTTTTTTGGTTTGGTTTTTTTTTTCCACATGGAGTAAAACATTTTCTGCTTTTGGACTAATTTCTCGTGATAATGGAGTTCAGTTGACAGATTTTTTTTTTTTATTTGCTTTTTTCTTTTACTATGCTACAGGGATCTGGAAGTCAATAGTTATAACAAGTGTTAGAGAATGAGTTTCACATGCTAATAATGGCATTTCAGGGATAAGTGGTTCAGCTGCCAGTATAAAAATAGACACTCCCTTATACCTTTGTACAATGTAATTTATTATTCTATATTAGCATCTGTGAAGTGTTATTTAATGCTCTTCTGTGTTGCATATGTGGCTAAGTGGCACAATGAGCCAGAGCACACTGGCAGACGTTGCTGTCCTTTCAGCTGAAAAAACCATGCTTGATGCAATATCCCTGAAAGAAGCAATCAACAGATTTACAGAATAACACAACACACTAAGTTTTACTGCCTGTCCCCAAATCGTAATATTAAATTATGTGTTAAAAGGATATTAGGAGCACAGTCTTTGGAAGAATCCAACTTGCATCCAGTTAGAATTACCATATAGATGAGCTGAAGTCTCAGATGAAGCACAACCTAGATGAGTTGATGAGTTTTCTAGCATTATGCTGCTTTGTACATTAGCTCTGTCAAAATACAGTTTTGTGAATAGAGCCTTACACACATTTTTGAGCCGGTGCATAGAAAGTGAGGAACACTGTTGCAGACACAAGAGAAGGCATTTCCCTGTATTTTCATGCTTCCTGTGCCTTCTCAAAACAGACTTGATACACATGTATGCAAGTCTGCATGATACAAAACACTGTCCAAGTAAAATGGATCTGTAAGCCTAAATTGCTTTCATTGTCACATGGAACAGTATTTAACTACTCCTAACATAGAAACCGTTAGGTACTATATAATTTCTAAGAACTTTGGTAGAATTGCAAGCATTCTTAGTCACATGACTTCTACATGTTCATCGGGAATATTACTCTGTATAGCAGTAAGCTAGGACCTGGATATTACCTAAAAAAAATTGTAAAAACCTCTTCAAATTAAACATAAATACCTATTTATGAAAATAGTAATATTACGTTTGCAGAATAAACAAATAGTACAGTTTGGAATTAGATAGGCTTGAATTATTGACAGAACCTAGAAATGGGGTTGTGGTAGATTGTCCTTTGGATAGCGTAAGCCTGAATTGTACCTAGGAAAGTGTTTAAATCATGGTTATCACCTGCTCGCTTTGTTGCTAGCTGCTACTGGTCTTGGTTGCGCAATTTGAGAAGTATAGAAGAAATGTGCATATCTCTATAAACGTACATAGTACTGAAACTGGTGGGGCAACGAGGGCTCTTCGGTGCAACTGGCATTAATATAAAGAGTTTGTACTCAAATGAGAAGTATAGGAAAGCGGCTTTCTCAGAAAGGCCTTCTCCTACCTGGCTGTTGTGTGTTCTCTTTCAGGCCGGATATAAGCAAGATAATGTGGACTCCTTCCCACATGGAATATTGAAGCAAATACCTGGATGCTATCCAGAAAGGGGATACGAGAGAGGAATAATTGTTCTTCTGAATAATTGGAAGGGAGAAAATTTTTATTACTAGATTCACATCATCACAATAAGAGTTAGAAAAGAATTATTAGGTCACTACTGACAGTGTAATGAATTATTAATACCAAGTAGTTTATAAAAATTAATGTTTACTTATATTTGAAGTTCTCATCTTTGAGAATGTGGATAAACCAGAAAATATCTTTGCTGATTCAAGACTAATCAATACCTGAAGGATCTGTTAAGGTCTTAGTGCAGACCATTAGGGCTGTTTGCAAGAGTATAACTGAAGTCAGGACATAACGTCAGTCTGCCTGTTGGTAGAGGAGAATGTATGTACTTGCATTTACTTTGCTTTGTTTACACCAGGAATGTAAATATGACTTTGAAACCATCATTGCTTCTCTTCCCTCATCCTTGCAACATATATTATCAGATCAAGAAAAACTAGTGCTTTCTGCCTTTTGCTTTTACTTAAAAGTTACAAATAAAAAACCAAGGAATTCAAAAAGCCATAGGGTATCACAGTGTCTGTATGGATGGCAATACATGGCAATATACTAATATTGCTCTAAGAGAGAAACTTGCTGGCTAGGTGATCATACAGCCAAAAACCAGAAAGGCAAAGGCAGGCACAGGGACTCCATTTTTTTGCATTTATTATTTAAAAAAAAGAGATAATTATTTATCACACCTTTCATCCAGGATTTCAAATGCTGCAGTGAATGGATTCACAATCATGAAGCTACATTCTGCTATCACATATTTCTCCACAAAGAGTCCAGTTAACTCCAAAAAACATTACTGTGCCTCATAAAAGTTGTAACAGTTCCAAATGTAATTAAAAGCCTATAACTTTCCCTGTATCATATTGCAAGGCTTGTAAGTAGCAAAGTACTGCCTCAGTTCCGCTTCTGAGCGTGTGTGGGTGACCACTGGGAAGGATCCCAAGAAAGCCTTTGGTTGAGACTGCTTATTGCTAATTACATTTCAGTTGGGCCAGCCTTTGCCTCCCAGGCATTTAGGTACTCGAGCACCTGTCAAGAGAGGTGGAATATCTGGGTTGGAGTTACCATTGGAGGGGAGTTACCCTTAGTTTGAGACATACATTATGTTTTGTAAATCATAGTGAGTATTGATCGAATGAGAATAATGGACATTCTTACATTGTGTTGTGTTTCTAAAAATCATCAGTTTGCTTGGTCCTTGATCCTTGAAGGTATTTAAATGGCTAACAAGTAGGTCAGAGCAATATATTTCACTCATTCGTACGGTAAACTTCCTTTGACATACTGTGGTGCAAGTTTAAGTAGAATGGAAGGTGAGAAAACAGGTATTACCCATACAAATGTTGACAAAAAGCAAACCTGTTTTGTATGTCTCTCTGAAAATGATAATCCTTAAAAGAATTTCAGTTATAGTAATTTTCAACTTTTTTCCAGAAGCACATACATGAGTTCTGTCATGTATGTTGAAAAATCATCTCTGATTAAATAAATGCTCTTAAAAATATTGTGTGGCATGAGGAAAAATAGGAAAATTTAGCAGAAATTTGAGTAAATTGTATTGAGGGTAAGTAAATGAGATGCTGGTCTGACCAGTGTGCGAGATATCCACTATACTGGCATGTTTTATCTGAATTTTAGCAGGGAGGTTTTTTTACACTTTTCCATACATAGCTTGCCCTGTAGATATGAGAAGGTGTTTGTTCCACAAGAAACAATAGCAACCAGAAGTGGAAATTACTGCCAGCTCATCAGATGCAATTGAATAATAATGAAAGCTAATGCGAGACAACGTTCAAGGTTATTTTTAAATCTTTGTAAAGGTCAATGTATTCAATGGCATTCAATTCTAACTGCCTAAGGAGTTGCTCTGTGCAAGTATGATGCCCTTGTTGTTTAGGAAATAAGAGATCCTTGCTAGGAAGGGTAAACAGAACAAAGCCATATCTATGTCTTTTCATCACGTAATTTAGGAAAACAATTTCAGAAGTATCAAACACTGATGATTACTTTCAGTCTCAGGAACTTGTGTACTTTTCCTTCCATCTCAAGTTGCTAAACTCATTGCCAGAGAAAGACCAAGGTGCCTCCCTTGTGGACCTTTTCTACCCTGGGTACCATAGAAAGCAAAGACTGTCAGGTGACCCTGACTGGTCTAACCTCTGACAGCTCTGGAGATGTTGTTAGTCAATCATTTGGCCACTGTAAAAATGTCACCATGTAAATGTTGTAATGTTTATGGTCTTTTGTAGTCATGACTTCTGTCCTCACCACTTTTTGTTATCGTGTTGGTAGCAAAAGAACTCCAGCACTCAGAAATAGAGAAGTGAGGACTAACAGGAGGAGAAAAACAATCAAACCCAAAACACCACAACGGACATATTGACTTCACATAGCTGGAGGTGTGTACACAATCTCCTTTATGTTGTTAATTATTGAAGAATATGACAAGTGTGCTCCAGAAGATTATATAGCAGAGTCTGCCAATGCATCTCAGAGGGAAAAATGCCAGCATGGAGCTTCATGCAAACGCAGAGTCCCCTCCCTGTAAGCCGGATGCCGTAGGGTATCACAGTGTCTGTATGGATGGCAATACATGGCAATATACTAATATTGCTCTAAGAGAGAAACTTGCTGGCTAGGTGATCATACAGCCAAAAACCAGAAAGGCAAAGGCAGGCACAGGGACTCCATAGACTTTAACTTTAGAAATATTTATTCTCAAGTTTATTATTTTTTCATCTCTCTTTTGTAATTAAAGTTAATAATAGTGGAGTCATGATGTATATGATTAATGAGATAGAACCATTCTCCTGGAGGGAATCTCATACCTTTCTATTATCCAGATGTTCATATTCTTTGTTATACATGTTGGGCTACTTATACAGCATTTCATGTACTTGCAAATCCATTTGTTAAAGGCTAAGAAAAATCATTACAAAAGTAACTTAACAATATTAAACTCAAAGCAGATAATTCTCAAGTAGTGTAAGTTTAACTAAGCTCCCTTTGAATAAAAAAATGATTTTACATAAAGGTTTAATATGTCTTTGTAATGTAACACAGGCAAAGCAGTTTAATACATAATGCCTAGAGACAGCTTTGCATAAATATTTAGTTACCAGAGTCTTTTTTTTTTTTTCCAACTGGGGAAATGCTCTTAAATGCTTTTGAAGATGTGGACCTTAACACCACCTAAGAAGGTCTAATTGTGGTACAAACTTGCTGCTTTCTACCATTCAAATAAACCATCTGGACAAAGGTTATGGTTTTTTTCCCAGCCCTTTCAGTGGAATTGCACAGAGATCAGATCGAAGGCAAGGAAGAACTAAAGGAAGAGGGTTGAGAAACAGTGGGCAGAAACAACAGGCAGCACAGAGGATACCATTCAGAGAACAATTTTACTTCACTGATATCTGTTAATGTGTGCATTGGACTTTGCTGTGCCTTGCTGTAACTTGTCTGGTTTTGGTTAAGAAAAACGTTTTGGTTTCTTGGGTATGCCAGGTAAAGAAACATACAGTGTTTCTTTACATCCACGTACAGGTAACTGGACACAAAATTAATAAGTAGCGGATGTCTGTTTTGTAATTTGAGAGCTAAATTCAGAAATTAAACTGGAAAACATACAGGAAGTGTTCGGGGATCCTGATGTTTCTTTGCTTCCTTGCTTGAGGGAAACTCTCATGAAATAGAGCTGGATAATGCAGTAGGTGTGGTATGTAATATTGCTATCCAGTATTTCCTGCTCCTAGGAGAGATGCAGCTC
The DNA here is from genome assembly GCF_964289735.1 of Phaethon aethereus. Classification (NCBI taxonomy): domain Eukaryota; kingdom Metazoa; phylum Chordata; class Aves; order Phaethontiformes; family Phaethontidae; genus Phaethon; species Phaethon aethereus. The sequence goes on along the minus strand of NC_138585.1, from coordinate 21,477,205 downwards.
AGGTACATTTCTTTGACAGCACCTCATTTTCTTTGCTGGGCAGCTTAGGCCAATGGGTGCATCACAGCAAGTCTTTTCATGTAGCTTGGGAAAGTTTGGTGGTTTGTTAGCTTACTAGGGTGCATGTGTAATTAAAAAGCAAAGAAAAAATAGTCAAAGGAAGTTGAGATCCAGAAGCAAGGAAGGTAGCAGCTAAAGGGAGATATGGCACTGGAGGCGATCTCTAAAGATCTCTGAATATAGACACAGTAAACTTATTTTGAAGGGATTGGGCAGTGGTTTCCGTGCTATAGAGGCTTTTGTGTGTGATTAGTAGCAGCTTTTCTTCCAGTTGTTCTGTCTTTTTGAGGAGGAGTCAGGACTAAGGGAAAGGCAAGATTTTCAACAGCAATAGAGAGTGCTGTCCTCTGGCTCATCACTGCTGGAAAGTCCCTGGGAGGTCTTAAATCACAGTGTAATCATACTGTCTTAAAAGTATGTAAATAATTGAATAAAATTCTCTAGAAGTCCTTTTAAGTACTATTGAACAGAGCTAATTTACAAATGGGATCAAAATAGGCTTATTTGCTTTTAGTATTCTTGGAATTTATACAGTTGGGTATTCGTTTTTGCAATTTTGCTTTCTCCTGGCTTGCTAAAGCACATGTGCCTTGAGACCACTAAACTAATCATGGAAATTGCTGAATAGCTTTTTCTTCCCCATCTGTAGTTGACTCTCTGCTGTTTGGTTTTCCCTTTGTATAAGCTTCTACATTTTAAAAGAGACTAAATGGATTTATAAGAGCAGTCTTCTGCAATTTGATTGGTGTTTGAAAGGATTCCTTTGTTCTAAGAGGAGCTTCAAGAAGCATAAAGGAGCTAGTCAGGCTGGGAGAGTTACATTAGAAATGAAACTACCAGGAGAAGAATCTTATTCAGATTCTAGTTAATCCAAGGATTTCTGGATCAGCCTTCAAATGAGAAGTTAAGACAATGTTTCTGAAAAAATGTCCTGCACGAGCCAACTCGTTGCATCTTTTGTCCGGTTGGACTTGACTAATTTGTTCTAGATTATACTGAAAAATTTAATTTGAAGATACATGGATAATATTGAACAGGTAACAGAAATTTATCCAGAAACTTGAGTGAAAAATTAGGTTAGAAAAAGGTTAGAAAAGGTGGTGACTGAAATTCTACTCCAAAGTCTGACACATTTAAATGCAAATCTCTTGCATCCTTTATGCAATTGTATCCCATTGAAAACCTTGCCTCCTTTTCCCCTTACACACTTCTAATTATGTGGGGGCCCTGGGAAGACATGAGATTCTGCTCCTGATTTTGTCTCTGTTCAACTGTTCCCATGTCAGGTGCCTTGAACTCTGCAGTGTTCCTTCAGATATGAATTTTGCTGGGGATAATCATACATGTCAATGTAGCAAGGTGTGCTGGTATTGATGATGAAAAGCATTATGCAAACCTCAAATATTCTTATTAATGGAATTTCTAACTCAGCTTGACCAGTTATAATGTCAACAATGCTCTGGAGAAATTTCTTATCTGAATTGGCTATGTCCTGGTCTATGGCACTATCTTCATCAAGCTTGTTTTTAACTTCTTTTAAGATACTACACCATAAAAAATGCTTCCAGCTTGAACATAGCTGTGCAAAACCCAGTGTCTTTAAAACCTAGGCCATAAATCAGGAAAATTAACGAATGAAAATGCAGTTTTACTGTTCATATTTATATCTTGCAGTGCAGCTGTGGTCTTTGTGCTTGTATCTGCTACATCAGACATGTTGCCTCTTGGGAGAAGCCTTTGTGGTAGAGGCCAAGGGTCTTTACTGCTTTTTTTAATCCCATTACTGTCAGTTATTAAAACTTCAAATTAATAGGTATGTGGAGGTATGCAGTTTCAGCAATAATGAACAGATACCAAGAGTTGCATTTACTCTACGAGATTTAGATTCTACCACATAGAGCTCCATGTTGAAATGGAGAGGAGAGTGTTAGAGGTTGTTTTAAAGCTGATGTGATTTCATTGGTTGCCACAAAATTATTATGGCCAATTACCTCGGGTCCAAGAAGAATTTGGTACAGCATTTTTTTACATATTTCTCTGCGGGTTTCTTCCTATACCAAGTAGAGCAGTGTGAAAGAAGAGTATCATGTCCTTAGAACTTACCACTAAAGAGAAAGTATTTACAACATGTCTCTGAACACCACTGCACGGATGATGGAGCACTTCTAAAAAAGCACTTCTAAAAAGATATCTGTGAAGGAAATAAACCCATTAATTGAACACAATTATTGTGCACCAAAGCTACATGTTTGAGAGGTCTCTACAGTATTCAAATAACTATTGAACCGTTTGGCACATCCCTAATAAAAACCTTTATCCATTAGCCCCACTGGTGCATGCTTAGGCAAATTAACTCTTTTATATGTAGATCTAAAGAAAATGGTGTGTTATAATTAAATGATTCTTTTGGGGGCAGTAAACCTCTCTTCAAACAGCTTGAATATTAGTGCAGTCGTTTTTCTTTCAGCCCTACTAATCACAGCAAATTTAGCTTGCACAGCCAGAGTCAGGGTGCATCTTACAGGACATTCTGGCTATGGTGATGAACAAATCCCATAAGTGCTGGTGTTTAGGTTAGAAAAGGATTTTATCTGAAGTTAATGTAAATTTATCTGGATTCTTGCTGTTTGTGAAATCATGTTGCTGTTTTAAAATGTCTGGCACTTAAGATGTGTGTGGGTCAGAGCTCACCCAATAGAAGCCTGTTGTATGACTGACTTTGGATTTGAATGGGAGATCTAGAGGATAACTGGCAATTGTAGTCATTACACTTAAAAAAACCCACACCACCGCCTCCTGCCAAGTCACTCAAATAGTTCTTCCTGATTTCTAAATTATTTGAGACTTATTTGACTTAGGTGAGATATTGAACATTCCTTATGCTGGATGGAAAAGGCATCAGATATTGAATCGTAATGGAACAGACTCATAGTTGCCTAGATGAATATTTAGGCCGGGATTTCCTGACGTGACTA